>NC_092269.1:2637340-2709840 GCF_036320965.1 Panulirus ornatus
AAGGAGAGAGTCGAAGCGGGGTGTTCATGGTATGGACGTACCAACTCTGAAATCACGAACGAGACAGAAATCCTCCCTATCCTCCACCACCTCTAACAACCCAATTAGACCTGACATTCGAAACGCCAATAAATCACTCAGTGTCTTCTCAACATCGAGAGGAAAATATCTTTTCCAGATTTATTTTTCTTTTCCAAAAAAAAAAAAAAAATACATGATGTGGGGTGACAGCTTTCCCGTGCGCTCGGATAATGTGATAATAATTCAACGATACGAAGATGATCCGCTTCATTATGTCAGATAACCAGATTTTCCAAACATTTCAAAACTTTAATTAAGACATTTATTCGTAAAAGCATTTACGCTGTCGCCTTCAATATACATCGCATATATCATATACTGACTCTGCTATATACATCGCCATTTGTTATATATCACCTGTATCACATTAAAACACCTATATTACATTATAAACGCCTATATTACATCATAAACGCCTAAATTACATTATAAACGCCTATATTACATTATAAACGCCTATATTACATTATAAACGCCTATATCACATTATAAACGCCTATATCACATTATAAACGCCTATATTACATTATAAACGCCTATATCACATTATAAACGCCTATATCATAATATCAACGCCTATATCACATTATAAACGCCTATATCACATTATAAACGCCTATATCACATTATAAACGCCGATATCACAATATAAACGCCTATATCACATTATCAACGCCTGTCATTTTAAATGCCCACGAATTTGACAGATCGCCCCTTTTTCCCTCGGTGTAATACAGGAGGAGAGAACATAATCGAGTCCCAACCAGCACAGTCTTGTCCCCCGCTAAGAGAGAGAGAGAGAGAGAGAGAGAGAGAGAGAGAGAGAGAGAGAGAGAGAGAGACAGAGAGAGAGAGAGAGAGAGAGAGAGAGAGAGAGAGAGAGAGACCCCCACGCCGATTAGCGAAGGAGAGTAATTAAGTGGATTTGAAGCTACTGCAGCTTAATGAACCACAACACAGGATTACGCGAATTAATATTTGTGGGAGGGGGAGGGGGAGGGGGGAACTAGGGGGAGGGGGAGGGGGAGGGGGAACTAGGGGGAGGGGAAACTGGGGGAGGGGGAGAAAAGGGGAGATGGGGGAAAGGAAGGGGGGGTGGTGAGGGGGATATACAAGTCTGGTGCATCTGACACGTTAATTAAAACATGAGGATGAAGACCTGGGTCTGGGGGTGGGCAGGTGGATAGTGGTGAACCAGCCCGTGAGTGAGGTGGCTCACACACACACACACACACACACACACACACACCTAACTCTACCTCCCCCTGACAGCGCTGGGGGCGCTACCTCCCCCAGCGTCCGCACGTAGAGCGAGAGTAATCTATAGTTAAGGAGTTTCAATTACTGATACGCCAGCAGCAGCTGGCTCTCTCTCTCTCTCTCTCTCTCTCTCTCTCTCTCTCTCTCTCTCTCTCTCTCTCCCCCAGGCCCAGCCCCACCACAGACAGTCTACACTGACGCCGTCCACTGTTGGAGCTTCCGTTAGCAAACAGGAGAGACAGAATCGCCGTTTACCGTTACGAACCTCATCCCGTTTTCCTTTTTTCTTTACCGTTGAGGAGGGAGGGGGGACTCCCTCTCTCTCGAGGCCTGGCTGCCCGTCATGACCTCACACCAGACTATCACACAGGAAAACAACACAACAACACAGAACATACAACAACAACAACAATAACAACAACAACCCAATAACAACTTTTCCCCCTTCGACAACAACAACAACAGCTGTACTGCCAACAACACCTACAACAACAGTACCTACAACACCTACAAACAACAGTACCTACAACACTGGCGACGGGCAATGACAACACCAGCAACAGTACAACCTATACAACACCAGCACAAGCTGCAACAGAAACAACGGTGGAAAGACACGAGCAACAGAAATACAACCCCCCCCCACCCTCCTCCTAAAATACAACAATAACAACAACAGAAACAACCAAAGAATCACCTGAGACATAACCCAAGGGGAGGGAGGAGGGGAGGGGAGGGGAGGGGAGGGGGGGTGTTAGTAACAGGAGGAGGGGGGGTAAATAAGGAACAGCGTATACGGGGGGGGAGGGAGCAACAGTAACAGCGTAACAGCTACAGACATGACAACAGAAGGAGAAACAGAAAGAGAAAAGCAGACGCGGGTGCCAGCTACTGTGTGTGTGTGTGTGTGTGTGTGTGTGTGTGTGTGTGTGTGTTGTGTGTGTGTGTGTGGAGGGGGGGAGGGGAGAGAGAGAGAGAGAGAGAGAGAGGAGAGAGAGAGAGAGAGAGAGAGAGAGAGATGGGCTGGTGGGGAGAGTAAAATGCTATTGTGGTGGTGGTGGTGGTGGGGGTGGGGGGGGAGGGGGGTCAGTGAACTTTATTATTAAATCGCTGAATCTCGGCATCCGACATCCCCCCCCCCCCTTATGGCCAGCCAGACAGACTCCCAGCCTACCCCCCCCACCACCACCCCCACCCCGAACCAACACTGCTACATCCCCCCTCCACACACACACACACACACACACACACACACACACACACACAGGTCATTTTCCGGGTACGGACAAGTCAAAGGGTCATTCTTCCATAGAGGGTAATGACAGACGATGAGGTCAGGGCCCCCCTCCCCCCTTTCAGGCGTGTGTGTGTGTGTGAGAGAGAGAGAGAGAGAGAGAGAGAGAGAGAGAGAGAGAGAGAGAGAGAGAGAGAGAGAGAGAGCAACTCACAGTACCACTGCACAAAACGCAACTGAAATATTATGGTCTTTGTGCGTGAGTGTATGGGGGGGGGGGGTGGGGGGCCTGAAACCATGGGTATGTAGAGGCCAGAAACCCTAACAACCCTAACTAACTCTACGTCATCGTGTGACAAGTTGTGGACCCACATATGTCACGTGGCACGCCGCACAGGATGTATTTCCTAAAATACAATACTGTATTTTCTAATACCGTAGTTACACAGACGAGAAAAAATACATTCCTTTATTGCTATGGTAAAAATACATCAACTGTGATATTAAAAAGTTGAAAATACATTGTGAATAGTTTATATATATATATATATATATATATATATATATATATATATATATATATATATATATATATATATATATGATTTAGGTGTCTGTTCATGTCTGCTTCTTCCTCCAAGCGCCTCTCTCTCTCTCTCTCTCTCTCTCTCTCTCTCTCTCTCTCTCTCTCTCTCTCACCGGCAATAGCCCGTAGCGACCAACCCGCCAGACGTTACAGGAAGCCCCCCCCCCCGGCCCGTTTTCCACCCTCGTGAAACTTAATGAAAAGGAGGGGAGCTTATAAAATCTCCTCCTCCCCTCCCTCACCTCCCCTCCCCTCCCCTGCCCGAGGGGGGAAAAAATAAATATTGCCCGTGTTTTTATTGGAATTTCTTCTGGTTTCCTGAGTCTATCCCGTATGTGGTTTTTCTCCCTCTGGGAGTAGGTAGGTATGGGGGGGAGGGGGGGGGAATAGGGGGAGGGGGAGAAAATAGGGGGAGGGGGGGAGAGAGGGAGGGTGACTCATGTCGTCTTATCATTTGCATCAAGGTATCGGAAAATCTCTCCCCCGCCTCCCCTCCCCCCCTCCCCATCCCCCCCCCCCCTCCCCCCAGGCCTGCGAGGCGCCGGAGAGGAAGGTTGTTAAATACAGGTTGTGATCCCTTCTGGAAGTGGGGGGGTGGAAGGAAGGGGTGTAGGTATAGAGGGGAGCGAGTGGGTGGGAGTGTGTGTGGGGGGGTGACTGGCTCCTCCGCTGAGGAAGGGGGGGGGTGTGGGGGGTGTGTGGGGGGGGCGCTGTATGTGAGCGTCGCATCGCCCTTAAATCCAGGTTGTTACGCTGCGCCCATGTCGCCACGCTGATTAAATCCCCATTGCGTATTCGATGTCGTAAATCCCCCCCCCCCCCCACAACACGTTGTTCTTAAATCCCCCCTTCCCTCCCCCCCCCTCGTTGTGCATCGGTGTCACAAACTCACTGAAACACTGTGTTCCATAACCATCTTATACGATCCTATTACCCCAATTACCCAACCAAAATAGTATCCTACAGTTCCATTACAATGATATCCTTCGCTCTCTCTCTCTCTCTCTCTCTCTCTCTCTCTCTCTCTCTCTCTCTCTCTCTCTCTCTCATTCTAATCCCACGCTGGGACGTCCAAGAACTCCCCAAACACACTGGGATATTGTGGACAATCCCACAGAAGTCCCCCCTCCCCCTCATCCCATTCCCTATTAACCCCCCCCCCTCCTCCCTATATTCACAACACCAATTTTCTAAAATCTCCTCTCCCCTTCCCAATTTACCATCCCTAAACAACCCCATTATCACCCCATGATCGACCTATTCCCCACGAACCCCCCCAAAAAATTTAGAATCCCAATTTCCCTAACCAATTCTGTCTCATTAGCGCCAATTTCAAGCCAATCCCAACCTTAATTCTTCATGATAACTGATAAATTGGTTTCCAGAGTAGCGATGATAATGATAAATTGGTGTTGTTGCCTTTGCGGGCGTGGCCTTGTATAGGATCCAGTCCTATTTTCAGTCCCTCCTCCCGTGAGGGACTGAATTCCCCTCCTGCCAGCACCGGGGGCTCATCATGACCCCCCCACCCCCCCCCACCATCCCCAAAAGGGGAATTCAAACCCCCATTTAATCCGATCATGATGGGTTCGAATCCTTTATAAGGAAAACGGGATTCCGCTTTGGTAGGAAGGGAATACGAGACTTCGTTTTCGTCCGAGGTTTAATCTCTCTCTCTCTCTCTCTCTCTCTCTCTCTCTCTCTCTCTCTCTCTCTCTCTCTCTCTCTCTCTCTCTCTCGCCACGGGGCGTATTAACATACCCGATAATCGGTAATCAACTGGTGAAATTGCCTGTAAACCCAATTACTCCGATTACACATCCTCGTTAAGCAATTCTCCAAAGTAATCGCTCAAAAAAAAAATGTATATATATATATAAAAATCGTCAAAAATGGGAAACATTTAAACAAAAAAAAAAAAATGACCACCACGTCTCCACTTCCACCGACATTTAAAAATCTTTCGTAGACACACTAACGTTGACGTTGTGGAGACGTAAGGAATTATCATAATCAAATAACACGACTGTAGAAAACGGGTTAAAGAACATGGAGGATGGAGAGACGCTTGCACAATGACGTTATTCTGATGTTATCCGTCTTTAAGTGCTTTCGAAGCATATTGAAACTATATATATATATATATATTTTATATATATATATATATAATTTATATATATATATATATATATATCGCATGGAAAGATAAAGGTCATGTTTCTATATAGTACAAAAGAGAGTTTTCTTAATCATAATAATAATAATTATAATAATAATAATAACAATATTAATAATAACACGGCAATAACTACTACTATTACTACTACTACTACTACTACTACAATGGAAGTAAGGGGAGTGGGGGAGGAATGGGATGTATTTAGGGAGTCAGTGATGGATTGCGCAAAAGATGCTTGTGGCATGAGAAGAGTGGGAGGTGGGTTGATTAGAAAGGGTAGTGAGTGGTGGGATGAAGAAGTAAGAGTATTAGTGAAAGAGAAGAGAGGGGCATTTGGACGATTTTTGCAGGGAAAAAATGCAATTGAGTAGGAGATGTATAAAAGAAAGAGACAGGAGGTCAAGAGAAAGGTGCAAGAGGTGAAAAAAAGGGCAAATGAGAGTTGGGGTGAGAGAGTATCATTAAATTTTAGGGAGAATAAAAAGATGTTCTGGAAGGAGGTAAATAAAGTGCGTAAGACAAGGGAGCAAATGGGAACTTTAGTGAAGGGCGCAAATGGGGAGGTGATAACAAGTAGTGGTGATGTGGGAAGGAGATGGAGTGAGTATTTTGAAGGTTTGTTGAATGTGTCTGATGATAGAGTCGCAGATATGGGGTGTTTTGGTCGAGGTGGTGTGCAAAGTGAGAGGGTTAGGGAAAACGATTTGGTAAACAGAGAAGAGGTAGTGAAAGCTTTGCGGAAGATGAAAGCCGGCAAGGCAGCAGGCTTGGATGGTATTGCAGTGGAATTTATTAAAAAAGGGGGTGACTGTATTGTTGACTGGTTGGTAAGGTTATTTAATGTATGTATGACTCATGGTGAGGTGCCTGAGGATTGGAGGAATGCGTGCATAGTGCCATTGTACAAAGGAAAAGGGGATAAGAGTGAGTGCTCAAATTACAGAGGTATAAGTTTGTTGAGTATTCCTGGTAAATTGTATGGGAGGGTATTGATTGAGAGGGTGAAGGCATGTACAGAGCATCAGATTGGGGAAGAGCAGTGTGGTTTCAGAAGTGGTAGAGGATGTGTGGATCAGGTGTTTGCTTTGAAGAATGTATGTGAGAAATACTTAGAAAAGCAAATGGATTTGTATGTAGCATTTATGGATCTGGAGAAGGCATATGATAGAGTTGATAGAGATGCTCTGTGGAAGGTATTAAGAATATATGGTGTGGGAGGAAAGTTGTTAGAAGCAGTGAAAAGTTTTTATCGAGGATGTAAGGCATGTGTACGTGTAGGAAGAGAGGAAAGTGATTGGTTCTCAGTGAATGTAGGTTTGCGGCAGGGGTGTGTGATGTCTCCATGGTTGTTTAATTTGTTTATGGATGGGGTTGTTAGGGAGGTAAAGGCAAGAGTTTTGGAAAGAGGGGCAAGTATGAAGTCTGTTGGGGATGAGAGAGCTTGGGAAGTGAGTCAGTTGTTGTTCGCTGATGATACAGCGCTGGTGGCTGATTCATGTGAGAAACTGCAGAAGCTGGTGACTGAGTTTGGTAAAGTGTGTGGAAGAAGAAAGTTAAGAGTAAATGTGAATAAGAGCAAGGTCATTAGGTACAGTAGGGTTGAGGGTCAAGTCAATTGGGAGGTGAGTTTGAATGGAGAAAAACTGGAGGAAGTGAAGTGTTTTAGATATCTGGGAGTGGATCTGGCAGCGGATGGAACCATGGAAGCAGAATTGGACCATAGGGTGGGGGAGGGGGCGAAAATTCTGGGAGCCTTGAAGAATGTGTGGAAGTCGAGAACATTATCTCGGAAAGCAAAAATGGGTATGTTTGAAGGAATAGTGGTTCCAACAATGTTGTATGGTTGCGAGGCGTGGGCTATGGATAGAGTTGTGCGCAGGAGGATGGATGTGCTGGAAATGAGATGTCTGAGGACAATGTGTGGTGTGAGGTGGTTTGATCGAGTGAGTAACGTAAGGGTGAGAGAGATGTGTGGAAATAAAAAGAGCGTGGTTGAGAGAGCAGAAGAGGGTGTTTTGAAATGGTTTGGGCACATGGAGAGAATGAGTGAGGAAAGGTTGACCAAGAAGATATATGTGTCGGAGGTGGAGGGAACGAGGAGAAGAGGGAGACCAAATTGGAGGTGGAAAGATGGAGTGAAAAAGATTTTGTGTGATCGGGGCCTGAACTTGCAGGAGGGTGAAAGGAGGGCAAGGAATAGAGTGAATTGGAGCAATGTGGTATACCGGGGTTGACGTGCTGTCAGTGGATTGAATCAAGACATGTGAAGCGTCTGGGGTAAACCATGGAAAGCTGTGTAGGTATGTATATGTGCGTGTGTGGACGTATGTATATACATGTTTATGGGGGGGGGGGGGGGTTGGGCCATTTCTTTCGTCTGTTTCCTTGCGCTACCTCGCAAACGCGGGAGACAGCGACAAAGTATAAAAAAAAAAAAAAAAAAAATAAACTACTACTACTACTACTACTACTACTACTATAGCTACTACTACTACTACTGCTACTACTACTACTACTACTACTACTATAGCTACTACTACTACTACTGCTACTACTACTTTCTATACACAGTTCACACTAGATGTATCTTAGATATTTCTTATTTCTAACGTGACATACGAACTGGTATGGGTACAATCACTTAATCACACCCGCTTTTGTGAAGTAAACAAAATAATGAATTTACCAACAAACAACGTAATGTCTCGAGGTTGTAATTGACACATACCATCACAGACAAGCGTATCTAAACCCCCCCCCCCCCCCCCCCACCACCTTCCCCTGGGAAACACCACAGACATTAAGAGAAAGCCATGGCTCGTGTGGACACACTGTCCTTCTCCCAATCTCTCTCTCTCTCTCTCTCTCTCTCTCTCTCTCTCTCTCTCTCTCTCTCTCTCTCTCTCTCTCTCATCCAATCCTTCCCCTTAAGTACGAAGGACCTTGAGGATTAGCAACGACTGGGGTCCTTCTGCACGTCCGATTGGGAATTACAGCTACGCATATCGACTCGTGTTACGCACTGATTAACGCAATCGATTGTCCCCCCCCGCCCTAACAACCCGCCCCCCCCCACCCTAACAACCCCACCCACCCCCTTGTGGTGTAATACATTTTCAATGGTTGTGAAGGATGTTGTTAAAGGTAAGAGAACCATCCATAATAACCCAGCTACTGCTCTCCAGAGGGAGAGAGAGAGAGAGAGAGAGAGAGAGAGAGAGAGAGAGAGAGAGAGAGAGAGAGAGAGAGAGAGAGTTATGCAACACAGTGTTACCTACTAAAGAAGACATGCACGTGCACAATAAACGTGCCATCCATTAAAGAAGAACGAGTCATGCGTGATCAAGAAAAACAAAAGGGGAAAAAAATATATATTTGTCTTTTACTAGACACGAAAGACGTTTTTACATTATGCATCAATGATTTTATCACACAGACACACACACACACACACACATACACACGATAAACATTTACTTTTTATATAAAAAAAAAGAATTAAATAAACGCCTACGAAATGAACATTTGCTTCTTATAGAAACACCAAAAAAAAAAAAAAACAAATAACAACAATAATAACTCATGCACAACAAGCATTTTCACGTTAATTATAAAAGAATGAGACATACAAATATTCAGACCCAAGCCTGCACCACGCCCACACACGAGCGATAAATATAACTTAACATTATCATTATCATTAACATTAGCGTATGAATTTAACATGGGCCAGCCCTACGCCTAACACTGTACAACAGCATTTTGAAACAAGAGAACGTCCGATACTAGATGATTTCAGGAGATAGTTCACTTATGTCTTTCTAGTCCCCACACCAACCACGAGACCAATCCATGTAAATCGTGATTGGGATTCGGTGTGGGTTCAATGTTCAGTGAGATTCGAACCCACACGACTTAGGTTCTTTTCTAGCCACTGGCATGGGGTGGAGAGGAGGTTAGTGAACGAGTGAGTCCGGCAATATATATATATATATATATATATATATATATATATATATATATATATATATATATATATATATATATAAGGTAAATCATAATTACTCATGCTCTGTCTACCTTCCCCCTCCCCCCCTCCTGGGGGGATATTGCCAATATAGACACACACTGTTTATAGTTTCCGCCATGACTTTAACAGCCCAATTATAGTTGCAGAGTTTTACACACACACACACACACACACACACACACACACACACACACACACACACACACACACCGGATTAATGATACGCTTTTTATATATCCGGATATGGTCATGTGTGATGCCCTTTTGACTGGTGGACATATAGGAGAGGTTATATACGAAACTCTCTCTCTCTCTCTCTCTCTCTCTCTCTCTCTCTCTCTCTCTCTCTCTCTCTCTCTCTCTCTCAATAAACATTCCTCTCCATTGTCGAGCGTGGAGGGGGTGGGGGGTGGGGGAGTGTCCCCCCCTCCCCCCCGCGGCACCAGAGGGCCAATATCATTATGTTTTCTAAGTCTTGTTTTGGTGGCTCGTCCACGTGGGGTCTCTCAGCTCTAACGAGCACACAGGCTCAGGCCAATTTCGTGATTCGTAACAAGCAAACTACGCCGGAAGAATTTATATATATATATATATATATATTTTTTTTTTTTTTTTTTTTTTTTATACTTTGTCGCTGTTTCCCGCGTTTGCGAGGTAGCGCAAGGAAACAGACGAAAGAAATGGCCCAACCCCCCCCCCCCCATACACATGTACATACACACGTCCACACACGCAAATATACATACCTACACAGCTTTCCATGGTTTACCCCAGACGCTTCACATGCCTTGATTCAATATATATATATATTGTTTCTCTGTAACACACATCCCCACCCACCCCCCTTTCCCATACCTGTCATACGTATACTATCTACCCCTTCCATCACCCATCACTACCCCTTCCACCACTACCCCTTCCATCGTTACCCCTTCCATTAACCTTCAGACATTCCGTCACATCTATCACCCCTTCCGTCGTATCTATCACCCCTTCCGTCACATCTATCACCCCTTCCGTCATATCTATCACCCCTTCCGTCACATCTATCACCCCTTCCGTCATACCTATCACCCCTTCCGTCACCCCTTTATCTCTCTCTCATCATTCCTCGCCCTTTCTATCACCCCTTCATCTTCCTCCCCCCCTTCCCCAATCACTCCCTGGGGCCAGCCAGCCCCACCTAATCCCCCACTGTCGGGGCTAACAACCCCTAACTACCAGATGGCTCCTCAAATCACCTTTGTTGTCGTTTCCAGCGGCTTGTTAGCTCAACCGTCTCCCTGCTGTCTGCTGGCCATCTCTCACCCTGAGCTCTCGCCTCCTTCACCTCCCTTTCTCACCCTATTAACTCCCTTTCCCCCCACGTTAACTCCCTTTCTCGTCCTTATAACACCTTTTCCTGGCTCTTTAAACTCCCTCTCCTGCTCCCTGCAACTCCCTTCTTTTTTCCCCTTTAACCTCCCTTTCTTTCCCCCCTTTCCATCTCCCTCTTCAGCCCCCTTGTAATCTCCTTGTCTTTCGCTTCCATTCCCTTTCTCTTGCCCCGCTTCACCCCCCTCCTCTTTCTCCTCTGCCCGCTTCACCCCCCCCCCTTCTCTTGCCCGCTTCTCCCACGTCAGCCCCACCGCTCCCCACTCCTCCCATATCTCTCTCCCCAGGTGTCCTCTCCCCACCCTACCATGGAGTGCTCATCACCCTCCATCACCTCTATGGCCACCCCTTCCCCACGTTTCTTTGTCTCCCCTTCCCATTCCCTCACTCCCCACGTCATTCCACCCCACTCGTCCTCCCCCCATTTCCCTTAGCACCAGAGGGAGGGGGTGTCTGTCTCCCCTCCCCTCGCCGCCTCACATCACCCTCTCCCCTTCTCCCCTTCCCCTCGGGGTGTTCAGCGGACCGAGGGGTTGGCAAGGGGGGAGGGGAAGGGGGGGGGGCGGCGTGTTGTCATGGAAGGGGAAGACATGGTCGATAGCTACGAACGAAGATTAAATTGTTGATTCAGGGGGGAGGGGGGAGGGGAGGGGTGAGAGGGGGAGGGGAGGAGGAGGAGGAGGGGGAAGTCAGCCATAGTGACGTCACCCGGTCAGCCAGAGTGACGTCACTCGGTCAGTCGAATCACCAGGCCACCTAACAACCAAACCAGCCGAGGAGATGATGATCAGGACTTCCTCCCACGCGTCTAGCCTGCCCGACGCCAGTCCTCCCCTCCCCTCCCCATCTCCCCACACCCATCCAGCCAGTCCTCCCCTCCCCTCCCCATCTCCCCACACCCATCCAGCCAGTCCCTCCCCCTAGCCGGCTGATCAATCAATAAGTGTGCGGAAACACAACAACGGGGGGGGAGGGAGGGGGAGGGAGGGGGAGAGTTGCGAGTTCTCTCCCCAGATACGCTGAGGTGGGGTGATGACGAAGGAGGGGGGGGGGAGAGGATGATGATGTCAGCGGTACATCCTCCCCCCCTCCCCCCCTCTCACCACCCTCCTACGCTGAAGTCAGTCTTGGCTGATGTCAGCGGAACACACCTCCCCCCCTCCCCCTCCCCCTCCCCCTCCCCCCTCGATGTTTCCTGAAGTCAATCAGGTCTCGTGCAGTAAAGGGGGGGAGGGGGGGCAACGGCGCCCCCAGAACACTAGGGAGAGATAGAGAGAGACATCGTGGCTCTGGAAGAGATAGAGAGAGACATCGTGGCTCTGGAAGAGATAGAGAGAGACATCGTGGCTCTGGGAGAGATAGAGAGAGATAAGTGGAGTGGGGGCGTTTGGGAAGGGGGGGTTAAGTAGGAATAGATCTCGCTTCATGACCGGAGAGACACGAGACTAGGGAGATAATAATATGGGCGACTCGCGGCTGTGAGACAGAGAGAGACAGTGGCCACAAAGGTGCGTATGTGGCCGCCCAGGAGAGAGAGAGAGAGAGAGAGAGAGAGAGAGAGAGAGAGAGAGAGAGAGAGAGAGAGAGAGAGAGAGAGAGAGACCCACCATGAATAATGACAGAAAAATTTAAAAGAAAAATCAATTTCTACAATTACATAAAAAAAATGGGGGAGAGGGGCATTTAAACCCCGGTATTTAAAAAGAAAACGAGACACGGGCGAGGACTTAGGGGCAGACATTAGGAAACACAAGAACAACAACACGTGGACCCAATCATCATGTCGTATATCTTAATATAACCTCAAGGACGACGCTGATTGGCCCCGAATAGCTCCACTAGCAAAACACCTCGACCAATCAGGTCTCGACATACCTCAGAACCATGACGAAATACACCAGGGAGTGACGGACGTCGCTGATTGGTCGGAGCCTCGCGCCGCAGGATGCGTCGACCAATCAGAACGCCACGTGCTTTGAAAGGCCTCGACAGGCGATTGGACGACAGAGGACCAATAGCATTCACCTCTGAGCGCGTTCAATGAATATACACAAAGTCAGTTGATGAGCAACATGTCTGTCGTGTTCTGCCATACTGAAGTGCTAAATCATTGACGGCCATTTTGAAAACATTTCTGGTTTATATAATGTTTATACACACACACACACACACACACACACACACACACACACACACACACAAGTGTTGTGACGTAGCAGAATCGTTAATCAAGGACTACGACCCATTATGTGTGACCAGACACACCACCAACCCGGACATCGCCAGATAACCCGTTGCAAACAAGGCTGTTCGGTCCCCTCCTTAACTACCAGTTCCACAACTCACCAGGGGAACCCTACTACTACAACAACAACAACAACAACAACAACAACAACAACGAGGTCTTATTTACAACCTTCTTCATCACAACCTTTTCCCGTCCGTCTCTGTCTCTTAATACAACAGTTTTCTATAACCTCCCCCCAATAAAAAAAAATATGAATATTCATTTCGTGCATATGAATATTCATTTCGACCATATGAATATTCATTTCGTGCATATGAATATTCATTTCGTGCATATAAATATTCATTTCGTGCACATGAATATTCATTTCGTGCATATTAATATTAATTTCGTGCTTATGAATATTCATTTCGTGCATATGAATCTTCATTTCGTGCTTATGAATATTCATTTCGTGCATATGAATATTCACTTCGTGCATATGAATATTCATTTCGTGCATATGAATATTCATTTCGCGCATATGAATATTCATTTCGTGCATATGAATATTCATTTCGTATTATCCCTAACGACAGAGTTGAATGGTCGTTTCCTCTTAGAGCCTATCAACTACCTTACGTGGGGGGGGGGGGGGTCATTAATGCCGTAAACGTCCACCGGCAAACTATCTCCTAACAACTGTTTGGGGCAATATAATGCTCAAGACAGAAGCCAATTAACGAAAGACACTCAAAGACACGAACGAATCAAGCGGACGACACGCACGAACGACCCCCCCCCCCAAAATGGAGTCGTTTAGTTCCACGCCAGACGACGCTCGAACACCCCCCCACCTCCCCTCCCCCCCGTGTAATTATGGTACCTAACGACCGTTAATCGAGACGAATCACATCACACCTGCATTAAACACCTGCCTCGTTCAAAACCATGAAACACGTGTTTCATACCTGTTCGTTAATCTGCTAACTACCGAACTATCGCCACTCGTTAAGTACGCCCCAGAAATTGCATATATATATATATATATATATATATATATATATATATATATATATATATATATATATATATATATATATAAACGCATACAATATAAAAAAATACATCACTACATCATAAATTGAGAGGGATACAGCAACACGTGCGTGGAATTCAACAAGTATTTCAATATATATTCAAAACCACGACGGAATCCGGGAGGCGGGTTGGGCACTTCCCACCACCAAATATAACTTGAAATATCTTACTTCACAGTCTTCTAGATCCTAGATAGCAGGTTCTCTTACCTAAAACCTCCGGTTTCAATATGCACCTCACTAGAAAACACGTTCGCTGATACCTCACAGGTTTCTTAGAAGCGGGTTTCTAAGACATATCATTTTGGCCAATTCAGTGAGTAAAAATTTGATGCATTCGATTTAATTAACTATATCTAACGACCTATTTACGCTCTGCGGGTTAGGGGGGTGGGGACCTGTTTGACGTTTTCTATCATCATGTAACCTGTGTGTGTTATGGATAAGGGGAAAAAAAAAAGGGGGGGTGGGGTGCCACCTGACGGACGTCCACGTACAAACAGTGGGTCACGTGTCGTGGGTGATGGAACTTAGGGTAAAATGCGTAGGGTTCGAAGCCCAAGGCGAGAGCTGATTGTCCCCTCCTACTGTCTTCCGTCCATAATAATAATAATAATAATAATAATAATAATAATAATAATAATGTGATTATCACACGAATGTGCACTTGGGAGCTTATCGTGTTTCATTTCCCCAGTGGACTCATATATATATATATATATATATATATATTTTTTTTTTTTTTTTTTTTTTTTTTTTAGACTTTGTCGCTGTCTCCCGCGTTTGCGAGGTATATATATATATATATATATATATATATATATATATATATATATATATATATATATATATATATATCGCTACTATCTCCAGTATATGGTCTGGTCAGCACGTGACAAAACCTCTCCTCCTGTATTAGGAGGAAATAAAGCGTCTCTAAATTTCTTTCGAGGGAGAGAGAGAGAAAAGGAAGATTGAAGTGATTCAAAGTCTCCTTAACCTTGGTCAAAGTCGTAAACTGTGCGGGAGTAGCCAGCTCCCCCGCCGCCCCCGTGTAGGGGGGGGGGGGGGGTAGATGGGGAAGACGAACGGCAGGGGAGAGAAAATGGGGAGAGGGAAACTAGGACGAGGGAGTAAACCTAAAAAAACGAGAAGAGGGAAGAAAACAGTTTTGAAAAAAAAAATATATATGTGTCATAAAGAAGAGAAATGAGAAAGACGTGAGAAATCAAGTAGACAGAGAATTAGAAATAGATATAGATAATGGCCAGTACTTCATCGGGTGGCTAACAGCCCTGACCCCCAATTTGGGGTCAGCTCATTGCCCCACCAGGCGGCCTGCCCTCAAGGTCAGCACCACTGTATGACGTCAAGAACCCCCAGACCAGTGACTGAGACGCCCCCTAGGAGTGACGGGAAACGATAAACACAGCCGGAATGGAACCGGTCCCATACTATGCCATCTCTCACAGACCTCCTTCCCCCCCCCCCCTCTCACAAAAAAAAATGGAGGATTTAGGATAATCTTCAGGCCAGCGTGGTGGACGATACAAGTTGTGAACCACAGCTATCGTCCAGCGGGCTACCCTCACACCATACCTGCTCTCCCATTTCTTAATCATTAAATAAAAAAATAAAAAAAATGGGGGGTTGTGTGGGGGGATCTTTTGGGGGTGGGGATTTTTCTGGGGAGGTTGGGGAGGTAGCTGACATCGCAGGAATGGGGTGGATAATGTAGGGGAATCGGGGAGATGCTGACTGATCTCTCTCTCTCTCTCTCTCTCTCTCTCTCTCTCTCTCTCTCTCTCTCTCCCCAGGCCACACTTAGCCCCCCCCCCCCCGCGGAATGCGGGCCCCCAACTTAACCAGGCAGTTCGGCAATTAGCTGACTTCATTCCCAGGGCCGACTGGTGGAGGGAAGGGGGGAGGTGGGGGGGTGGGACGAAGTCTTGGCAATGAGAGAGAGAGAGAGAGAGAGAGAGAGAGAGAGAGAGAGAGAGAGAGAGAGAGAGAGAGAGAGGCGTTCTATTCCATCACGTTCGTGGGGGGGGAGGGGGGGTGGCACATCTCCCAGGCAAAGCAAACATCAAAGACCCAGATATTCTCCCCCCCCCCCCCCATCCACTCCACGCCCCTCTGTGTTGCCTTCTTGACACGCCTCCTACGTCCTGAGCCACGCCTCCCCCCCCCGGCCACGTACACGCCCACCGCGTCACACGCCCCCTTTAAAAGACGACCACGCCTCTGTATGCTTGGCTGCACACACACACACACACGCCCACATCTCTATATGCTTAGCTATATACACACGCCCACGCCTCTGTATACCTGGCTCTACACACGCCCACACCTCTGAATGCCTTGGCTGTATACACACGCCCACACCTCTGTATGCCTGGCGATACGCACGCCCATTTCCCAATATGCAAGAAATCAAATCGCCACATCACCCCACTCCACACTAAACCTAGACCCACTCCATCAACCACCCCAAACCCACTCCACAACACGCCACCGAACACCCACAACAACACAAACACAACCCCCCCCCCCCCCAACACAGGACGTGAGGATCCCCCCCTCCCCCCACCCCTAACCCTTGACCCATCCCCTTCCTTCAACGCAACCTATAACCACGAGCCAAAAATACACAACCACATCTATAAATACAACCCCTTCTCTCCCCCCCCCACACACACGGTGTGTGTGTGTGTGTGTGTGTGTGTGTGTGTGTGTGTGTGTGTGTGTGTGTATCACCCAGGCATCAACAACCCTGAATATCACAACCTCTCCACATCTCCACTTGCCACATGAGATTATATCGAGCCTGGTGGTACAACCCCATGTATTCCACACACATGATGGAAGTGGTTGTGAAATACGGAACGTGCAAATGTTGTATTACGTACGTGTTGTTCACATGGATCTTGTACAGCTGGGAATGAACGTATTTGTGTGTCCGTTTACTAAATGGACGCAAACAACAACTGATATGTATTTCATACATATTCGCCATTTCCCGCGTTAGCGAGGTAGCGTTAAGAACAGAGGACTGAGCCTCAGAGGGAACATCCTCACTTGGCCCCCTTCTCTGTTCCTTGTTTTGGAAAAAGTAAAATGGGAGGGGAGGAGGATTTCCAGCCCCCCCGCTCCCTCCCCTTTTAGTCGCCTTCTACGACACGCAGGGAATGCGTGGGAAGTATTCTTTCTCCCCTATCCCCAGGGATAATATATATATATATATATATATATATATATATATATATATATATATATATATATATATATATATATATATATAAGATGGTTGTGACCACCTTGCAATGGCCTATGAGGGAAGCGAGTCTAGGGGGCGCGTCTTTGCAACGAAGGTGTGGTTGTTGAGATGAAATGCTTGCAAAGACGTACTCTTGAAAATATATTCATACTCTTCCTCATACACTAAGAACATCAATACACTCACACTTCCTCATACACTAAGTGCATCAATACACTCACACTTCCTCATACATTGACACATCAATACACTCACACTTCTTCACACACTAAGCACATCAGTACACTCACACTTCCTCATACATTGACACATCAATACACTCACACTTCTTCATACACTAAGCACATCAGTACACTCACACTTCCTCATACACTGACACATCAATACACTCACACTTCTTCATACACTAAGCACATCAGTACACTCACACTTCCTCATACATTGACACATCAATACACTCACACTTCCTCATACACTGACACATCAATACACTCATACTTCCTCATACACTGACACATCAACACACTTACACTTCCTCATACATTGACACATCAATACACTCACACTTCCTCATACACAGACACATCAATACACTCACACTTCCTCATACACTGACACATCAACACACTTACACTTCCTCATACATTGACACATCAATACACTCACACTTCCTCATACACTGACACATCAATACACACACACTTCCTCATACACTGACACATCAATACAATCATACTTCCTCATACACTGACACATCACTACACTCATACTTTCTCATACACTGACACATCAATACACTCACACTTCTCCATACACTGACACATCAATACACTCACACTTCCTCATACCGTTATCAACACTCACCAGGCAACTCATAAACAGAAAATATCAACACTTGCACGTGTGGCCAGAGGTGAGGCAACACTATACTGTAGCTCAACACATTACGACTTGTGTTGATGGACGTTCAAGGCAACACTCTGAGTGCACTATGGAACTCAAGATATGTTGGGTGTTGCAGAGGCTTAATACAACATGTTGGGTGTTGCAGAGGCGTCAATACAACATGCTGGGTGTTGCAGGGGCCTCAATAAAACATGTTGGGTGTTGCAGAGGCGTCAATACAACATGCTGGGTGTTGCAGGGGCCTCAATACAACATGTTGGGTGTTGCAGGGGCGTCAATACATGTTGGGTGTTGCAGGGGCTCAATAAAACATGTTGGGTGTTGCAGGGGCCTCAATACAACATGCTGGGTGTTGCAGGGGCGCCAATACAACATGCTGGGTGTTGCAGGGGCGTCAATACAACATGTTGGGTGTTGCAGGGGCGTCAATACAACATGTTGGGTGTTGCAGGGGCGTCAACACAACATGTTGGGTGTTGCAGGGTTCTCAATACAACATGTTGGGTGTTGCAGGGTCCTCAACACAACATGTTGGGTGTTGCAGGGTCCTCAATACATGTTGGGTGTTGCAGGGACGTCAATAGAACATGTTGGGTGTTGCACGGGTCCTCAACACAACATACAGGGTGTTGCAGGGGTCTTCAACACAACATGCAGGGTGTTGCAGAGGAGGGCGCAAGACAACATGCTTCAGGTGTTGCGCGGCGACGCCGGGGTAAACCCGTCATGCAATATGTGGTTCTGCACCACCTGCACGCAACACACTACCCTACCCCCCTCCCCTCCCTTCTACTGACACGACACGCAACACAGGGAGTTCCTTCACAGGACGGTGGCAGTGTTGCTGTGCGACACGACGCGCAACCTACAGGTCAAGAAGAGAAGTAACACTTTCTTTCTTTCTTTCTTCAATTCAATCTAATTCAATTTCAACTCTCTCTCTCTCTCTCTCTCTCTCTCTCTCTCTCTCTCTCTCTCTCTCTCTCTCTGTAAAAAGACGAATGACAGGATCCTAGTACTGCCCCTGCCTTGACACTTAGGCATGTATATGACACCTTTGTCACTGGTGTCACCCGGTAAATGACACCTTGTCATTGACACTCCCACAACACAGATGGCATCTAACACTCCCACAACACAGATGGCATCTAACACTCCCACAACACAGATGGCATCTAACACTCCCACAACACAGATGGCATCTAACACTCCCACAACACAGATGGCATCTAACACTCCCACAACACAGATGGCATCTAACACTCCCACAACACAGATGGCATCTAACACTACTGTCCCTCTATTCATATTTCTCTCGTTCCAGCTGATCAAAGGAAGATCAATACATTGTGGACTTCGAAATAGATGCGTTTCTAAACTCCAGAACAATGCTTGTACTCTGTCTATCTTCCAGGGCACTATATGTTTTCTATATATCATCCCAGGGCACTATATGTTTTCTATATATCATCCCAAGGCACTATATGTTCTCTATATATCATCCCAGGGCACTATATGTTTTCTATATATCATCCCAGGGCACTATATGTTTTCTATATATCTTTCCAGGGCACTAACTGTCTTCTATATATCGTTCTAGGGCACTATATGTCTTCTATATATCTTTCCAGGACACTATATGTCTTCTATATAGCACTATATGTCTTCTACATAGCACTATATGTCTCCTATATATACATCTTTCCAGGGCACTGAACTTCATATGCACATCGTTCCAAGACACTGCATATCACTTGTATACCTCTCCAGGGCGCTATGCGTCATGCACATGGAGTCCAATACAGTCTGCGTCATGCACACGGAGTCCAATACAGTCTGCGTCATGCACACGGAGTCCAGTACACTCTGCGTCATGCACATGGAGTCCAGTACACTGCGTCATGCACATGGAGTCCAGTACACTCTGCGTCATGCACACGGAGTCCAATACACTCTGCGTCATGCACATGGAGTCCAGTACACTGTGCGTCATGCACACGGAGTCCAGTACACTCTGCGTCATGCACACGGAGTCCAGTACACTCTGCGTCATGCACTGTTCGGCGCACTTGTGCATAAATATTGAAAAACAACACCTGTGCATTCCTGTACCTCACGTGTTTATTTGTAGGTGCCTGTGCGTGGGGCGGGGTTATAATTAGAAACACATTTCACATGACGCGGTTGTGATGGGGAGAGAGAGAGAGAGAGAGAGAGAGAGAGAGAGAGAGAGAGAGAGAGAGAGAGAGAGAGAGAGACTTGGGCAGTACAGAGACATCACACGACGAAGATGTAGTGCGGGAGCCCCCCTTGTTCACATTGCATTCCACTGGGGCCCTGCTTGCCCGCTTGCTTGCTTGCTTGCTTGCTTGCCCCTTCCCCGTCACTCGTATTAACCCCCTCACACACGGGGACGCCCGTGTCCCACAGGGAGGGGGGGTGGGGGGTGTCGTCCATCCGGGGCAAGCACAGCTATGCACGACCACAAGTGGACACGCACGCACGCACGCACGCACGTACGTACGTGCAGTATACAAGCAGATCAACTATTCAACGTTAAAGATTTTCCAGCCACTCTTGTCTGTGCTTGTGCTTGTGCTTGTGTGTGTGTGCCTGTGCTTGTGCGTGTGTGCGCGCTTGCACTGACACCGCTATTGTGAGCCTCCGTCCGCCTAGCTTAAGGTAATAAAACACGTGTGTCTTAATCACACACGAACACATACACACACACACACACACACGCACACACGCGCGCACGAACACACCAGTCGACGTAACGCAAAATACACACAAACACACACACACACACACACAGAACCAGCTGTGTGTGTGTGTGTGTGTGTGTGTGTGTGTGTGTGTGTGTTAGACAAAGATAGGTGGCACTATTCGCCCCCCCCCTATCACCACCTGCGGGGGGGGGAGGTGTGTGAGAGAGACTTGAGAGACGTAGTCCAGCTGGTACCAGGGTTGGGGGGGGGGACCACGCAAGAAGGGGGGGTTGGGGGGGAGAGGGAGTACGGAAGCGTCTACCCCCAGCCGAGCTTCGGGCAACACTGAGGGACGGCGCGAGGTACGGAGTGCGCTCTCCCTAGACTCACACTGTGCGAGTGTGAGCAGCGGCTGTCGCACCTCTGCCGCCCCCCCCCACCCCACCAGCCACCCCCGCCCCCCACCCCCCCCCCTCCCTCCAGTCCCGAGTGTACGTCTGTTTGTGTGTGTGAGTGTAGGTGTATGTGCTGGGTGTGTGTGTGTGTGTGTGTGTGTGTGTGTGTGTGTGTGAGAGAGAGATAGAGAGAGTGTACGGCAGATGTTCATGCACATAAGCTCAGATACAGACAGGCATGCACTAACATGCGCATGCATTGTAACACACACACACACACACACACACACACATAAAGACAAACAAATATAAACACAAGCACATATACACAACCATACACGTTTATAAAAACACATATACTGTATGCAAACAGACCACAAACACTCATATAAACACATTCATACCATCAAGCATATATATATATATATATATATATATATATATATATATATATATATATATATATATATATATATATATATACACGTCTGTAAAATACATTCTCTCTCTCTCTCTCTCTCTCTCTCTCTCTCTCTCTCTCTCTCTCTCTCTCTCTCTCTCGGCACCTGCCGCAGAAGGCCCACCCACCAGTGACCAACCCCGGGCCCACCACGGACCTCACACCGGATCCCGACCTGCATGACGGTGGTCCCTTCCGTTCCCTCTGGTCAGGCCCGGGATCGATCGCCCTACACACACACACACACACACACACACACACACACACACACACACATCCATGACAACAAGTTCGGTTGAATATGGGTTTCGAACCCACGATTTCATAGCCAACGAGAGAGAGAGACAGGGAGGAACACACCAACCCCCCCCCTCACCCCCCCCAATAAAGTCCAGCCAGCCACCCCCACCCCCCCCCACCACCACCCACCTCCAACCCAACCAACCAACCAACCCCAACCAAACCACCCCCCCACCCAACCCCCCGTTGAACCTAACACCCCCACCCCGTACTCCTTCTTCTTCTCCCTACCCCCCCTCCCCTCCACGCCACATACCCCCAATATCCCCTCCCCTCCCCTCCCCTCCCCCTCCCCTCTTCCAGCGCCTGGAATCGCTGGACGAAGCCGCCGGCGCACGAGTCCGAACGCGAGGCGCAGCACGTGGCTGGAGGGGTGCGTAGTGGCCAAGGTATTGAACGACGGGTGGGGAGGAGAGGGGAGCCAGGCGGCCACTCCCCTCTCCCCTCTCTCTCCCCTCCCCAGCACACACACACACACACACACACACACACACACACACACACACACACACACACACACACATACATACACAAACGTCGTTGCAAAGGGAGAGAGAGAGTGAGAGAGTGAGAGCTCCGGGGAGAGTATGGGGGAGGGATTAGTGTCGTATGGAGTGGGGAGTAAAACAGTCGGTCTGGGGAGCGAGGGAGGGGAGAGACATGAGATGGGGGGAAGGGGAGGGGAAGGGGTATTTCCAGACGGGGAAGTGGAGGGAGGGGAGGAAGAGGTTTGCATGAGGGGAGGAGTCTTCCAGAGAGAGAGAGCGGAGGGGAGCGTAGGGGAGAGGGAATAAGTGAGGGAGGCTGTCAGAGAGGGTGGAGGGGAGAGTAAGGGAGGGGGAGTGAGTGAGGGGAGGGGGAGGGGAAATGTGTGAGGGTGGCCAGGCAGGAATGAGGAAGGGTTGACTCATGTCCAGCCAGGGGTCCACCCCTCACCCAGGTTCTCTAGCAACAAGACAATCGAAATGAAGAGGAGGGTAGCCCACACACACACACACACACACACACACACACACACACACACACACACCACCTTATACAGTTACAGTGTCGTGGTCCTGCCACCTTATACAGTGGGGTGGTCCTGCCACCTTATACAGTAGGGTGGTTCTGCCACCTTATACAGTGGGGTGGTCTGCCACCTTATACAGTTACAGGGAGACACTGTAGCCCTCAGTCAAATGAGTCGCAGTACAGTAATACAGGCATCACCGAGAGAGATGTAAAATTCAAATGGGGTCATATTTTCACAGCTACATAATGGGGCGCAGGGAGAGAATTACTGGCCCAACCCTTTAGATTTATAAGAGAGAGAGAGAGAGAGAGAGAGAGAGAGAGAGAGAGAGAGAGAGAGAGAGAGAGAGAGAGAGAGAGAGAGGCAAGGCTAACGCGTAACGCTCAATGCTATATTTCTTTCCTGTATCTCCCCTGATGATGATGTGATCATTACACGAAAGTGCACTTGGGAACTTATCGCGTTTCATTTTCCCCCGGTGGACTCATACCAATATACCTCATCACGTGCTTGACTGTAATCCTCTCCTAATATTTATATATATATATATATATATACATATATATATATATATATATATATATATATATATATATATATATATATATATATATATATATATATATATACAAGAAGCCCATCTATCTATCTGTCATGTTCAGTAATAAGATACACATTCAGATGAAGTAAAAACAATCACAATGTGAATTTAATAACGATTTGAAAAATACGAGCGGCAAACATCTGACGTAATTACCGTCCCCCTCCACCACCACCACCGGTCTGTGTATCACACTTGGTGTGTTTATTAAGTGTTTCTCTCAAGTGTTTTGAAGTGTCGTAATGTCTTGAAATGAGTCTCAGAATTATACTTCATATTACTATTATTACTATTACTACTACTACTGCTACTACTACTATTATTATTAGTACTACTACTACTACTACTACTACTACTACTACTACTACTACTACTGCTACTACTACTATTATTAGTACTACTACTGCTACTACTACTACTACTACTACTACTACTACTACTACTGCTACTACTACTATTATTAGTACTACTACTGCTACTACTACTACTACTACTACTACTACTACTACTGCTACTACTACTATTATTAGTACTACTACTGCTACTACTACTACTACTACTACTACTACTACTACTGCTACTACTACTATTATTAGTACTACTACTGCTACTACTACTACTACTACTACTACTACTACTACTACTACTGCTACTACTACTATTATTAGTACTACTACTGCTACTACTACTACTACTACTACTACTACTACTACTACTGCTACTACTACTATTATTAGTACTACTACTGCTACTACTACTACTACTACTACTTCTACTACTACTACTACTACTACTACTACTGCTGTACTACTGCTATACTACGGCTGCTATTACTACATCTACTACTACTAGCATTACTACTACTATTACTACTATTACTACTTCTATTACTATTACTACTGCTATTACTACTATCACTACTACTATTATTACTACTACTGCTACCATGACTACTACTACCACTGCTGCTATTACTACTTCTACTACTACTAACATTACTACTACTATTACTACTATTACTACTTCTATTACTATTACTACTGCTATTACTACTATTACTACTACTATTATTACTACTACTGCTACTATTACTACTACTACCACTGCTGCTATTACTACTTCTACTACTACTACTACTACTACTACTAATCCAAGTAAAAATATATAATCCAATGAGTAACAACGACGGATCCTTCTCACCCAAAAAATCAAACTCTCATAAGAGTCATGTCAAAATCTACAAAATCAATTTAGTCTCCCTGATTCCCATTTTTTTCCTAACAGAAAACGGGATATGAATTATTTACGATGCAGACGAGGGACGGGTGTATACTATGTGTGTGTGCTCTCTCTCTCTCTCTCTCTCTCTCTCTCTCTCTCTCTCTCTCTCTCTCTCTCTCTCACATGATACACAATATACAACAATAGGTTGGGCCAGTTAAGCGGGCCGGAACAGAGGCCTATACCAACACGGCGCATAAAGTTGACGAGCCCTTGGCCAGCGAGGCAATTACCGCCACTATGGTCCCGAGTTAACCCACAAAGACAAAATACGAGGCCCGGGACCACGCTCGTAAAGACGAAATGAGGTCAAACTTGAGCACCAGGGTGGGGGGGGGGGTTATGCGCGCGCGCGCGCGCGACAGCAAACAACCATTGGGTGTACGAAACGAACCAATGGTAATGATATGTATTCATCCTTGAAGACAGATAGATAGATAGATAGATAAGAGAGAGAGAGAGAGAGAGAGAGAGAGAGAGAGAGAGAGAGAGAGAGAGAGAGAGAGAGAGAGATAACGCTCCAACACACGCAGAGAAACAAGTATACGAAGATAATTGTTCATCAAGAATTCTAATTACAGAGAAATCTTTTCGTATTGATCTAAACTGTCGAAGATTGAATGTCTGTGTGTGTGTGTGTGTGTGTGTGTGTGTGTATAATGATAAATTGATAATGATAACAATATTAATGATCAATTCTCTACGCCGACTAACAGCCAATTAGGTGATTCATTCTCGCCCTGACAAGACACACACCTAACCCACCACCCGCAAGGGTTACGTTCTAACCCAATCCTAAGACAGGTGGAGAGAGAGAAAAAAGTCTTCAAGTGAACCCTGAAATAAGAGGTACACATCCCGATTTCTGTCATAGAAAATGGAGGAAAGGGCTAATGCTCACATGCAAGACTCGTCATCCCCTCCCCCGTATTCTGTGTAATGTCAATATTGACGCAGAGAGAAGATGGGGAGAAGGGAGGAACACACACACACACACACACACACACACACACACACACACACACACAAAAGAAAACGGGGAATAAATCATGAGAACATAAAGAAAAAATCATTATGTAGGGAGAGGGAGAGATGATACGAGAGAGGATAGAATACGGGTTGTGTATGTGTAAGAAAAACAGAAAATGGGAATACGCCACTTGGGGTGTAACGAAAACGTACAGGGGGTGGGGTGGGAAGGGGGGCGGGGGCGGAAGAACGTAAGAGGAACGTGGAGAGGGGAGCGGAGAGGGGTGACTGAAAGGAAGGAGAGGGGAAGGAACAAGGAACAGTGAAAAAAAAAATAATCAATAAATGAGGTAAATGTAAATAAAGAGATAACTGAAACGAAGACCAACAACCAGGAGGGAAGGTACATTTGACCCACAATTCCTACAAGTGTTGTTGTTGTTGTTGTTGTTGTTGTTGTTGTTGTTGGGGGAGCTGTTGTGGAGTTTGTGAGAGACGTGTAAAAGGGGGGTGTGGGGCTAGAGAGAGAAAATGGGATGTAAAAAAAAAAATAAAATAAAAGGCAGCTGGCACCACGATGAATAGAAAATGGATAGAGAAAACAAAATATGATGCAAAAAGTAATTAGACCAAAATAAATGGGAGCAATCAAAGATAAAGGGGTGAGGGCATAAGTAAATGGTTAACGAAGGGGGTGTAGGAGAATAACTAAAGAGTGAACTAAGGGGATAAGGAAATAACTAAGGGGTAAGCTAAGGGGGTAAAGGGAGTAGCAAACAAAGGGGTATATGAAATAACAAATAAACGGGGATAAAGAAAGGATGTAACAAATAAGAGGGGTAAAGGGAGTAACAAATAAAGGCAGTCCAGGGAGTAACAAATAAAGGGGGTAAGTGAAATAACAAATAAAGTGAGTAAATGAAGGGAGTAACGTAACAAATAAATGGGGGGGGGGGAATGCGAGAGAACAGAGGGGTCTGCACTGTGTCCATATTTTCCCCATTATAATTTACGCGCAGATGTGATTGTACGTGACGTGTTAATGGGGACGCTGCGTTACCCTCGTGCCGCTGTAAATGCAGCTGTTGTAAAAGAGTATTTGTAAATCGATGAGATGAGTCGTGTCAGGCAAAGCTTCTGTTACTGCTGGGAATCAAAATGAAGTGTAAATGTAAATGTAAAAAAAGAAAAGATACTTGTCATCCACTGTAAATGTAAAAAAAAGAGGTCGTGGTGTAAATGTAAAAAAAAAATCATCCACTGTAAATGTAAAAAAAAGGTCGTAGTGTAAATGTAAATGTAAAAAAAAATACTTGTCATCCACCGTAAATGTAAAAAAAAAAAAATTCTGATAGTGACCTCTGTAAATGACATTTGATATCTTACGTTCATCTTTACGACAGTCACTGTAAATAACATTGGTCAAAACGTCATATTTAATGTAAAAAAAGACAAAAAAATGCAGTTAACAACACATTTACGTCAAAAATGAATTAAATTACATCATTCTCTGTTAGGCATTTCGTTTGCCTACCCAACTTACGCAAGGGTCAAGGTCGAAGCCTTATCATAGAAAATGGACTGCGGTTTGTGACAGTGTCAACCACAGACGGGTGCAGGCTCGTATGGTCGAACAACAATACAGAGATAAGGAGACGCCACCCATAGCGATTATGACCCGCAATGCTAAACTGACACCTCTACACAAAAAAAACGGGATGTTGCTAAAAGTGATTGAAAATGACGACACGTACACAATAAAAGAAAATGGAGTGTCACTTATTGCTAAGGGAAGAAAATGACGTGCGAGAAAATGTTTTACTGAAACAAGAAAAAAGAATTCGTGCAAGAGAAAACGAGATGCCATTAACGTGTCACTACAGTGTTATACTGTATATGGTCAATCCATAGAAAACGGGAAGACACTAACCCCTGTGACCAAAAACAAGATGTTGGGGAATCCACATTATAGAACATGGAGTGTCACTAACACGAAAACAAACTTGTAAAATACATCCAAAACAATGTCATGAACATCTAGAAAACGGGACATTATCCTAGAGCAAAGAAAATGGAGTATCACTTTTACACACACACACAAATTACATATCAGATCTTGTGTACAAAACGGGAGTCTCTCTCTCTCTCTCTCTCTCTCTCTCTCTCTCTCTCTCTCTCTCTCTCTCTCTCTCTCTCTCTCTCTCTCTCACTGAGGTGTGTGTGTGTGTGTGTGTGTGTGTGTGTGTGTGTGTTTTCTTAACATACAGAGTGCATTACGATGATTTGGAGGTAGAATATAAACAGCATTTTCCGCTTCATACTTTAACCCTGCACCCCACGTATATATATATCTTTTTCTTATCATTGTGAGAGAGAGAGAGAGAGAGAGAGAGAGAGAGAGAGAGAGAGAGAGAGAGAGAGAGAGAGAGAGAGAGAGACCTTGAGTCAGGAATAACTAACTCTGGTGTGATATTTATATAAATAACGACAAAGGTTGAGAATAGCTCTATTTCATTTATATAAAGCCACGCGGGAAATAACGCCCCGGCTAAAAGTAGACACAAGGCGTTTTCTATGTAAAGAACACGAGGCGCGGGGGACGAAAAGTGGTGACGTAAGTGCACGAGGTGGCAAATAAGTGATCTAAGTGGTACTAAAGTAGAGAGAGTGAGATTAATAAGTGCACTGTGTGTGTGTGTGTGTGTGTGTGTGTGTGTGTGTGTGTGTAAGACAGATTAGGCGACACACACCAGACAGATACATTTACAAGCGCGGGAAAGAAAACGGCATGGGGGTAGGTGTGAGGGGAGGGGAGATGAATGACGCAATGATAAAACATCGAAATAATACATCATTTATCGACGTTTATAACTGGGTTGAGTTACGACTCTCTCTCTCTCTCTCTCTCTCTCTCTCTCTCTCAGCCGTGGGAGAGAGGGAAAAAAACATATCCAGGCTTCCTTACAGCGCCCTCAGCGCCACACCAGGCAACCCATCCAATTATCTCCAAGAGAGAAAGAGTAAAAAAAAAGAAAACGGGACGGGGGGGGAAAAATACGCACAATACGCGTCATGCTGGGAAAAAAAAATACGTTTGTGGGAGGGAAAAAATAAGTTGGTCGCCCTGGTTACTTGTCTGGTACCAGGGGCTGGAAACCTCCCCCCCCCCCCCCCAGTGATGCTGTGTGGGTTGTTAGGTTGTGGTTGTTAAGGTAGGGTTGTTAAGGTGGGGTTGTTTAAGGTATGGGTTAAGGTGAGGTTGTTAAGGAGGCTTGTTAAGGTATGGTTAGGGGGCAGTTGAGGTGTTGTACCTAGGAGCATTTGGGTGATGGTTGTTAAAGGAAGGTTGTTAAGGTTGGGTTGTTAAAGTGGAACTGTTAACTTGGGTTGACACGGTGTTATAATTTTTTTAAAGATAGAACTGCTTGAGTAATGGTCTGGTTATATAAAAAGTTGTTTAGGAATGGTTATCAAGCAAGGGTTGTTACGAGAGGGTTGTAGAGGTCGGGTTGTTACCTAAGGACTGTGCAGGAATGGGTTGTTAAGACCTGTTAAACCATACCTGTTTTAAAAAGGTTGTGAGGGTTATAGCTAAGGTTGGAGTTGTGATGACGTGGTTATGATGGTGGAGATATGTAAGGTTAGGGAGATGACATGTTACCTCCCCACCTTCACGCCGGGCTGAGGGTGGGGAGGAACGCTGGGGAGGAGCCTGGCGACCAGGCTGGGGTGGGGAGGAACGCTGGGGTGGCGTCTGGGGAGCGGCCCGGCCTGGGAGGTAACAAGCTCCCCGAGTCTGTCGTATATATCGAGCGATTCCTAGCAGCACCCCACCTCCCTCCCCCCCCATGCACCAGCCCGTCCACACACACACACACACACACACACACACACACACACACACACACACACACCTGTTCCTGCCTTACACACCCGTCCCACACCTGTCTAAACCCGTCCCACCCTTACTACACATCTGTCCCACACCTGACCCTCCTCCTCCTCCTCACACACATCTGTCCCACGTGTAATCCCACATGCACACGTCCCATTCCCATATCTTTCCCTCCAACACCTCTTTCCCTCTATGCTCAGAAGCCTCACCGCTTCCTTTTCCATAACACCCGCGCGCGTCTGTCCCATTTCCATACCCATCACCTCTATATGATCATCATTTGTCCCCATTCCCCCACAGCTCCCGCATCCTCTCTCTCTCTCTCTCTCTCTCCCCCATTCAGAACAGGCCACGACTTTCTAAAGACCCCCCCCCTCGTGTGATATGAATAACCATCAAACAAGTGAGTGCGTGAGTAAACTGGTGAGTGAGTGAGTGAGCGAGAGTGAGTCTGGGGCGTCTCCCCTTGTGCGCCGCGGCCACCAAACGTCCCCGAGCCACGATGAGCTAAGGAATGAACCTAGAAAGCCTCGGCGGTCATGACCTCCCTCATGCACGACGGTACAAAACAAAACCCCACCCCACAACTCCCCCCTCCTCACCCCCGACACCCTCCCCACACACACACACAAGGGGAGAGAAACCCAACCTCCCTAGAGAGAGAGAGAGAGAGAGAGAGAGAGAGAGAGAGAGAGAGAGAGAGAGAGAGAGAGAGAGAGAGAGAGGGTTATTGACCTCAAACAGCAACAGACTGGATTTAACCTAACCTAACTCAGCCCACGGGGGAGAAGGGGAAAGGGGGAGGGGGAAGACGCAGATTTACTCCCCTCCTCCCCCTCCCACCCTCCCCCCTCCCCTTCCCCACTGTGGCCTGACCTGACCCGCTGCTACCTGCTAAAAGTAGCGCCTCTGTTGCTACGTAGTCACTGGCGGGTAACATTAGCAAGTACAGCTACGTTGCAGCGTAGAGACGGGGCTAACATTAGCAAACACAGCTACGCCAGAGCATAAACACAGGCTAATATTAGCAAACACTGCTACGCCAGAGCATGAACACAGGCTAATATTAGCAAACACAGCTACGCCAGAGCATAAACACAGGCTAATATTAGCAAACACTGCTACGCCAGAGCATGAACACAGGCTAATATTAGCAAAAACAGCTACGTCACAGCATAAACACAAGCCTGAACTCACAAGGCTTGGCGCTCTGCTGAAATTACATCCTGAACAACAACAACAACAAAATAAAAAAACGCACAAACACAGAACATAAAACAAATAAATATCTTAATATGAATTACATGACTTATATCACGTGATAGATGGAATTAGATTCAACCCAAAATCTATAAAAATCTATTTTTTTTTTTTTTTTGTATGCTGATGTGTAAGTATGTAACACATCGGCAGATAAGAGTATCCGCGATGCCATAGTAGATAAAGATAGTCTGACTTACCTTTACTCATAATTATCAGACAGATAAAGATAGTATAACACCTTTACTCATAATTACCAGACAGATAAAGATAGTATAACTCATTTTTACTCATAAATACTCATACCTGCCAGACATAAAGATAATATAACTCACATTTACTCATAATTGACAGATATAGTATAACTCACCTTTACTCATAATTACCAGACATAAAGATAGTATAACTCACATTTACTCATAATTACCAGTATCTTACTCACATCGCCATCCGCACGCTCAAACAAACACAATCAAAACAACATTAGATACATAAACAAATACATAAACTCCTTTTTCGTCCCTCCTGCTTTGTTGGTGAGTGTTAGACAGACACTCTCTCTCTCTCTCTCCTCTCTCTCTCTCTCTCTCTCTCTCTCTCTCTCTCTCTCCCTTACCTTTCCAGACCCGCGGGTGTTGGAGCAGCGCAAGACGCCGATGGCCTGGTGAGTGTACTCCTGTTCCAGCTGCTCCCATTGGCTCTGGACCTTCCTGTTAACAAGAGAGACACACCTGTACACCTGTACACTACACACCTGTACACTGTACACCTGTACACTACACCTGTACACCTTTACACACCTGTACACTACACCTGTACACCTGTACACTACACCTGTACACCTTTACACACCTGTACACTACACCTGTACACCTGTACACTACACCTGTACACCTCTCATGACCAATAAAAGTTAGCTATCACTGAGAGACCTAAGGACGGTACTTGATTATAATCAATAGTGAGAGACTCACAACCTCTTTTCTTTAATCTGAATGACACACACACACACACACACACAGACACACAGACACACAGACACACACACACACACACACACACACACGCACACACGCACACACACACAGTTGTATGCAAGACAAAAGTGAGGTAAACATACCATCTATAAAACCAACAGAGAAACAAACACGACACACGCATCAAACAAGCACAACACGAGGCAAGAATAAAGTCATTTAAACGACAAACACGTGGTAATTAAGCCTTTAATTTTACGAAATGCAGCCTTTTAACTCGATATACTTAATCTTCATATAAAACACCATTTAAACCCAGATTTTCATTAAAATCTGAAGTTGAAAATCTGAGCAAAATTAAGGCCTTGGATTTTTCTTGATTTCTTTTTTTTTTTTCAAACTATGAATTTTCTTGACAATTTCAGCATAGATGCTTTTAAGTATGTGGAATACGAATCTGTAGTCAAAAGCGAAAAATTCGTGCAATTAGTGGAGTAATTAGCATATTATCATAATTAATGTAAGTGGTAATTAAGCCTTTAATTTTAGGGAAATGCTGTCTTTTGACTCTATATACTTAAGGTACATACAGAAGACCATTTATACCCAGATTTTCATTAAAATCTGAAGAAGTTGAAAATCTCAGCAAAATATCATTTAAGGCTATATATATATACCCTTGGATTTTTCTTGATTTTGTTGAAAAAATAGATTTTCCTGAAAATTTCACCATAGATGCTTTTACGTCTGCTGAAGAAGAATCTATGATCAAATCCTTAAAATTCGTGTAATAAGTCGAGTAATTAGCATATTAATATAATTATAATTAATATTAAGTATGCAATTAAGCGCTTAATTTTACGAAATGCAGTCTTTTGTATCGATATCCTTAATCACCATACAGAGTACGGCATATTCCCAGATTTTCATTAAAATCTGAAGAAGTTGAAAATCTTAGCAAAATATGGATTTTTCTTGATTGTTTTGGAAAAATAAATTTTCCTGAAAATTTCATGATAGATGCTTTTACGTTTGCTGAATATGAATCTGGGGTCAAAACCTTAAAATTCGTGTAATTAGTCGAGTACTTAGCATATATATATAATTATAATTAATATTAAGTATGTAATTAAGCGCTAAATTCCACGAAATGCAGTATTTTGACTCGATATCCTTAATCACCATATAGAATACCACATATTCCCAGATTTTCATTAGAATCTGAAGAAGTTGAAAACCGGAGCAAAATATTATCCAAGGATTTTTCTTGATTTTTTTTTTTAAAAATAGATTTTCCCAAAAATTTCAGCGAAGATGCTTTTACGTCTGCTGAATAGGAATCTATGGTCAAAACCTTGAAATTCGTGTAATTGGTCGAGTAATTAGCATATCAATATAATTATGACTAATATTAAGTATGTAAATAAGCGATTAATTGTACGAAATACACTCTTTTGACTCCATATCCTTAATCACCATATAGAATACCACATATTCCCAGATTTTCATTAGAATCTGAAGAAGTTGAAAATCTGAACAAAATATTATCCTTGGATTTTTCTTGATTTTTTTGAAAAAGTAGAATTTCCTGAAACGTTCAGCAAAGATGCTTTTACGTCTGCTGAATAGGAATCTATGGTCAAAACCTTAAAATTCGTGTAATTAGTACAGTAATTAGCATATGAATATAATTAATATTAAGTATGTAATTAAGCGCTCAATTCTACAAAATGCAGTCTTTTCACTCGATATCCTTCATCACCATAAAGAATACCACATATTCCCAGATTTTCATTAAAATCTGAGGTAGTTGAAAATCTGAGATAAAATATTATCCAAGGTTGTAGCCTTGGATTTTTCTTGATTTTCTGAAAAATAGATTTTCCTGAAAACGTCAGCGAAGATGCTTTTACGTCTGCTAAATAGGAATCTATGGTCAAAACCTTAAAAATGTTGTAATTAGTCGAGTAATTAGAATATCAATATAATTATAATTAATATTAAGTATGTAATTAAGCGCTTAATTTTACGAAAAACACTCTTTTGACTCCATAACCTTAATCACCACATATTCCCATATTTTCATTAGAATCTGAAGAAGTTGAAAATCTAAGCAAAATATTATCCTTGGATTTTTCTTGATTTTTTCTAAAAAAATAGATGTTCATGAAAATTTCATGATAAATGATTTTACGTCTGCTGAATATGAATCTGGGGTCAAAACCTTAAAATTCGTGTAATTAGTCGAGTAATTAGAATATCAAAATAATTATAATAAATATTAAGTATGTAATTAAGCGCTTAATTTTACGAAATACACTCTTTTGACTCCATATCCTTTATCACCATAAAGAATGCCACATATTCCCAGATTTTCATTAGAATCTGAAGAAGTTGAAAATCTGCGCAAAATATTATCCAAGGCCTTGGATTTTTCTTAATTTTTTTTGAAAATTAGATTTTCCTGAAAATTTCAGCTAAGATGCTTTTACGTTTGCTGAATATGAATCTGGGGTCAAAACCTTAAAATTCGAGTAATTAGTCGAGTAATTAGCATATCAATATAATTATAATTGATATTATGTAATAAGCGCTTAATTTTACGCAATGCAGTCTTTTGACACGATATCCTTTATCACCATAAAGAATACCACATATTCCCAGATTTTCATTAGAATCTGAAGAAGTTGAAAATCTGAGCCAAATATTATCCAAGGTTTTGACCATAGATTCCTATTCAGCAGACGTAAAAGCATCTTTGCTGAAAGTTTCAGGGAATTCTATTTTTTCAGCAAAGATGCTTTTACGTCTGCTGAATAGGAATCTATGGTCAAAACCTTGAAATTCGTGTAATTAGTCGAGTAATTAGCATATCAATATAATTATGATTAATATTAAGTATGTAATTAAGCGCTTAATTTTACGAAATACACTCTTTTGACTCCATATCCTTAATCACCATATAGAATGCCACATATTCCCAGATTTTCATTAGAATCTGAAGAAGTTGAAAATCTGTGCAAAATATTTTTAATTTTTTTTTGAAAAAATAGATTTTCCTGAAAATTGCACCTAAGATGCTTTTACGTTTGCTGAATACGAATCTGGGGTCAAAACCTTAAAATTCAAGTAATTAGTCGAGTAATTAGCATATCAATATAATTATAATTGATATTAATTATGTAATTAAGCGCTTAATTTTACGAAATGCAGTCTTTTGACACGATATCCTTTATCACCATAAAGAGTACCATATATTCCCAGATTTTCATTAAAATCTGAAGAAGTAAAAAATCTGAGCAAAATATTATCCAAGGCTATAGCCTTGGATTTTTCCTGATTTTTTGAAAAATAGATTTTCCTGAAAATTTCAGCGAAGATGCTTTTACGTCTGATGAATAGGAATCTACGGTCAAAACCTTGAAATTCGTGTAATTAGTCGAGTAATTAGCATATCAATATAATTATCATTGATATTAAGTATGTAATTAAGCGCTTAATTTTACGAAATACACTCTTTTGACTCCATATCCTTAATCACCATATAGTATACCTCATCTTCTCAGATTTTCATTAGAATCTGAAGAAGTTGAAAATCCGCAAAATATTTTTAATTTTTTTTTTTGAAAAAATAGATTTTCCTGAAAATTTCACCCAAGATGCTTTTACGTTTGCTGAATACGAATCTGGGGTCAAAACCTTTAAATTCAAGTAATTAGTCGAGTAATTAGCATATCAATATAATTATAATTTAAATTAATTATGTAATTAAGCGCTTAATTTTACGAAATGCAGTCTTTTGACACGATATCCTTTATCACCATAAAGAATACCAAATATTCCCAGATTTTCATTAAAATCTGAGGAAGTAAAAAATCTGAGCAAAATATTATCCAAGGCCTTGGATTTTTCTTGATTTTTTGGAAAAAAATAGGTTTTCCTGAAAATTTCAGCTAAGATGCTTTTACGTCTGCTGAATAGGAATCTATGGTCAAAACCTTGAAATTCGTGTAATTAGTCGAGTAATTAGCATATCAATATAATTATCATTAATATTAAGTATGTAATTAAGCGCTTAATTTCACGAAATACACTCTTTTGACTCCATATCCTTAATCACCATATAGCATACCACATATTCCCAGATTTTTATTAGAATCTGAAGAAGTTGAAAACCTGCGCAAAATATTTTTAATTTTTTTTTGAAAAAAAAGATTTTCCTGAAAATTTCACCTAAGATGCTTTTACGTTTGCTGAATACGAATCTGGGGTCAAAACCTTTAAATTCAAGTAATTAGTCGAGTAATTAGCATATCAATATAATTATAATTGATATTATGTAATTAAGCGCTTAATTTTACGAAATGCAGTCTTTTGACACGATATCCTTTATCACCATAAAGAATACCAAATATTCCCAGATTTTCATTAAAATCTGAAGAAGTAAAAAATCTGAGCAAAATATTATCCAAGGCTATAGCCTTGGATTTTTCTTGATTTTTTGAAAAATAGATTTTCCTGAAAATTTCAGCTAAGATGCTTTTACGTCCGCTGAATAGGAATCTATGGTCAAAACCTTGAAATTCATATAATTAGTCGAGTAATTAGCATATCAATATATTTATAATTTACATTAAGTATGTAATTAAGCGCTTAATTTTACGAAATACACTCTTTTGACTCCATATCCTTAATCACCAAATAGCATACCACATATTCCCAGATTTTCATTAGAATCTGAAGAAGTTGAAAATCTGAGCAAAATATTATCCAAGGATTTTTCTTGATTTTGTTGAAAAGTAGAATTTCCTGAAACTTTCAGCAAAGATGCTCTTACGTCTGCTGAATAGGAATCTATGGTCAAAACCTTGAAATTCGTGTAATTACTCGAGTAATTAGCATATCAATATAATTATAATTTACATTAAGTAAGTAATTAAGCGCTTAATTTTATGAAATACACTCTTTTGACTCCATATCCTTAATCACCATATAGAATACCACATATTCCCAGATTTTCATTAGAATCTGAAGAAGTTGAAAATCTTAGCAAAATATTATCTTGGGTTTTTCTTGATTTTGTTGAAAAAATAGAATTCCCTGAAGCTTTCAGCAAAGATGCTTTTACGTCTGCTGAATAGGAATCTATGGTCAAAACCTTGAAATTCGTGTAATTAGTCGAGTAATTAGCATATTAATATAATTATGACTAATATTAAGTATGTAATTAAGCGCTTAATTTTACGAAATACACTCTTTTGACTCCATATCCTTAATCACCATATAGAATACCACATATTCCCAGATTGTCATTAGAATCTGAAGAAGTTGAAAATCTGCGAAAAATATTTTTAATTTTTTTTTTTAAAAAAATAGATTTTCCTGAAAATTTCACCTAAGATGCTTTTACGTTTGCTGAATACGAATCTGGGAACAAAACCTTAAAATTCAAGTAATTAGTCGAGTAATTAGCATATCAATATAATTATAATTGATATTAATTATGTAATTAAGCGCTTAATTTTACGAAATGCAGTCTTTTGACACGATATCCTTTATCACCATAAAGAATACCAAATATTCCCAGATTTTCATTAAAATCTGAGGAAGTAAAAAATCTGAGCAAAATATTATGCATGGCTATAGCCTTGGATTTTTCTTGATTTTTTGGAAAAAAATAGATTTTCCTGAAAATTTCAGCTAAGATGCTTTTACGTCTGCTGAATAGGAATCTATGGTCAAAACCTTGAAATTCGTGTAATTAGTCGAGTAATTAGCATATCAATATAATTATGATTAATATTAAGTATGTAATTAAGCGCTTAATTTCACGAAATACACTCTTTTGACTCCATATCCTTAATCACCATATAGCATACCACATATTCCCAGATTTTCATTAAAATCTGAAGAAGTTGAAAATCTGCGCAAAATATTTTTAATTTTTTTTTAAAAAAAAGATTTTCCTGAAAATTTCACCTAAGATGCTTTCACGTTTGCTGAATACGAATCTGGGGTCAAAACCTTAAAATTCAAGTAATTAGTCAAGTAATTAGCATATCAATATAATTATAATTGATATTAATTATGTAATTAAGCGCTTAATTTTACGAAATGCAGTCTTTTGACACGATATCCTTTATCACCATAAAGAATACCACATATTCCCAGATTTTCATTAAAATCTGAAGAAGTAAAAAATCTGAGCAAAATATTATCCTTGGCTATAGCCTTGGATTTTTCTTGATTTTTTGAAAAATAGATTTTCCTGAAAATTTCAGCAAAGATTCTTTTACGTCTGCTGAATAGGAATCTACGGTCAAAACCTTGAAATTCGTGTAATTATTCGAGTAATTAGCATATCAATATAATTATCATTGATATTAAGTATGTAATTAAGCTCTTAATTTTACGAAATACACTCTTTTGACTCCATATCCTTAATCACCATATAGTATACCTCATATTCCCAGATTTTCATTAGAATCTGAAGAAGTTGAAAATCTGAGCAAAATAATATCCAAGTATTTTTCTTGATTTTGTTGAAAAGTAGAATTTCCTGAAACTCTCAGCAAAGATGCTGTTACCTCTGCTGAATAGGAATCTATGGTCAAAACCTTGAAATTCGTGTAATTAGTCGAGTAATTAGCATATCAATAAAATTATAATTTACATTAAGTATGTAATTAAGCGCTTAATTTTACGAAATACACTCTTTTGACTCCATATCCTTAATCACCATATAGAATACCACATATTCCCAGATTTTCATTAGAATCTGAAGAAGTTGAAAATCTGAGCAAAATATTATCTAGGGTTATAGCCTTGGATTTTTCTTGATTTTTGGAAAAAATAGATTTTCCTAAAAATTTCATGATAGATGATTTTACGTTTGCTGAATACGAATCTGGGGTCAAAACCTTTAAATTCAAGTAATTAGTCGAGTAATTAGCATATCAATATAATTATGATTGATATTAATTATGTAATTAAGCGCTTAATTTTACGAAATGCAGTCTTTTGACACGATATCCTTTATCACCATAAAGAATACCAAATATTCCCAGATTTTCATTAAAATATGAGGAAGTAAAAAATCTGAGCAAAATATTATCCAAGGCTATAGCCTTGGATTTTTCTTGATTTTTTGGAAAAAAATAGATTTTCCTGAAAATTTCAGCTAAGATGCTTTTACGTCTGCTGAATAGGAATCTATGGTCAAAACCTTGAAATTCGTGTAATTAGTCGAGTAATTAGCATATCAATATAATTATCATTAATATTAAGTATGTAATTAAGCGCTTAATTTCACGAAATACACTCTTTTGACTCCATATCCTTAATCACCATATAGCATACCACATATTCCCAGATTTTTATTAGAATCTGAAGAAGTTGAAAATCTGCGCAAAATATTTTTAATTTTTTTTTTAAAAAAAAGATTTTCCTGAAAATTTCACCTAAGATGCTTTTACGTTTGCTGAATACGAATCTGGGGTCAAAACCTTTAAATTCAAGTAATTAGTCGAGTAATTAGCATATCAATATAATTATGATTGATATTAATTATGTAATTAAGCACTTAATTTTACGAAATGCAGTCTTTTGACACGATATCCTTTATCACCATATAGAATACCACATATTCCCAGATTTTCATTAAAATCTGAGGAAGTAAAAAATCTGAGCAAAATATTATCCTAGGCTATAGCCTTGGATTTTTCTTGATTTTTTGGAAAAAAATAGATTTTCCTGAAAATTTCAGCTAAGATGCTTTTACGTCTGCTGAATAGGAATCTATGGTCAAAACCTTGAAATTCGTGTAATTAGTCGAGTAATTAGCATATCAATATAATTATCATTGATATTAAGTATGTAATTAAGCGCTTAATTTTACGAAATACACTCTTTTGACTCCATATCCTTAATCACCATATAGTATACCTCATATTCCCAGATTTTCATTACAATCTGAAGAAGTTGAAAATCTGAGCAAAATATTATCCAAGTATTTTTCTTGATTTTGTTGAAAAGTAGAATTTCCTGAAACTTTCAGCAAAGATGCTGTTACCTCTGCTGAATAGGAATCTATGGTCAAAACCTTGAAATTCGTGTAATTAGTCGAGTAATTAACATATCAATAAAATTATAATTTACATTAAGTATGTAATTAAGCGCTTAATTTTACGAAATACACTCTTTTGACTCCATATCCTTAATCACCATATAGAATACCACATATTCCCAGATTTTCATTAGAATCTGAAGAAGTTGAAAATCTGAGCAAAATATTATCTAGGGTTATAGCCTTGGATTTTTCTTGATTTTTGGAAAAAATAGATTTTCCTAAAAATTTCATGATAGATGATTTTACGTTTGCTGAATACGAATCTGGGGTCAAAACCTTTAAATTCAAGTAATTAGTCGAGTAATTAGCATATCAATATAATTATGATTGATATTAATTATGTAATTAAGCGCTTAATTTTACGAAATGCAGTCTTTTGACACGATATCCTTTATCACCATAAAGAATACCAAATATTCCCAGATTTTCATTAAAATCTGAGGAAGTAAAAAATCTGAGCAAAATATTATCCAAGGCTATAGCCTTGGATTTTTCTTGATTTTTTGGAAAAAAATAGATTTTCCTGAAAATTTCAGCTAAGATGCTTTTACGTCTGCTGAATAGGAATCTATGGTCAAAACCTTGAAATTCGTGTAATTAGTCGAGTAATTAGCATATCAATATAATTATCATTAATATTAAGTATGTAATTAAGCGCTTAATTTCACGAAATACACTCTTTTGACTCCATATCCTTAATCACCATATAGCATACCACATATTCCCAGATTTTTATTAGAATCTGAAGAAGTTGAAAATCTGCGCAAAATATTTTTAATTTCTTTTTTAAAAAAAAAGATTTTCCTGAAAATTTCACCTAAGATGCTTTTACGTTTGCTGAATACGAATCTGGGGTCAAAACCTTTAAATTCAAGTAATTAGTCGAGTAATTAGCATATCAATATAATTATAATTGATATTAATTATGTAATTAAGCGCTTAATTTTACGAAATGCAGTCTTTTGACACGATATCCTTTATCACCATAAAGAATACCAAATATTCCCAGATTTTCATTAAAATCTGAAGAAGTAAAAAATCTGAGCAAAATATTATCCAAGGCTATAGCCTTGGATTTTTCTTGATTTTTTGAAAAATAGATTTTCCTGAAAATTTCAGCGAAGATTCTTTTACATCTGCTGAATAGGAATCTACGGTCAAAACCTTGAAATTCGTGTAATTAGTCGAGTAATTAGCATATCAATATAATTATCATTGATATTAAGTATGTAATTAAGCGCTTAATTTTACGAAATACACTCTTTTGACTCCATATCCTTAATCACCATATAGTATACCTCATATTCCCAGATTTTCATTACAATCTGAAGAAGTTGAAAATCTGAGCAAAATATTATCCAAGGATTTTTCTTGATTTTGTTGAAAAGTAGAATTTCCTGAAACTTTCAGCAAAGATGCTGTTACCTCTGCTGAATAGGAATCTATGGTCAAAACCTTCAAATTCGTGTAATTAGTCGAGTAATTAGCATATCAATAAAATTATAATTTACATTAAGTATGTAATTAAGCGCTTAATTTTACGAAATACACTCTTTTGACTCCATATCCTTAATCACCATATAGAATACCACATATTCCCAGATTTTCATTAGAATCTGAAGAAGTTGAAAATCTGAGCAAAATATTATCTAAGGTTATAGCCTTGGATTTTTCTTGATTTTTGGAAAAAATAGATTTTCCTGAAAATTTCATGATAGATGATTTTACGTTTGCTGAATATGAATCTGGGGTCAAAACCTTAAATTCGAGTAATTAGTCGAATAATTAGCATATCAATATAATTATCACTGATATTAAGTATGTAATTAAGTTATTAATTTGGCGAAATACAGTCTTTTGACACGATATCCTTAATCACCATAAAGAATACCACATATTCCCAGATTTTCATTAAAATCTGAAGAAGTGGAAAATCTGAGCAAAGTATTATCTAAGCCTTGGATTTTTCTTGATTTTTTGGGAAAAATAGATTTTCCTGAAATTTTCAGCTAAGATGCTTTTACGTCTGCTGAATAGGAATCTATGGTCAAAACCTTGAAATTCATGTAATTAGTCGAGTAATTAGCATATCAATATAATTATAATTTACATTAAGTATGTAATTAAGCGCTTAATTTTACGAAATACACTCTTTTGACTCCATATCCTTAATCACCATATAGAATGCCACATATTCCCAGATTTTCATTAGAATCTGAAGAAGTTGAAAATCTGCGCAAAATATTATCCAAGGCTATGGCCTTGGATTTTTCTTAATTTTTTTTGAAAAATTATATTTTCCTGAAAATTTCAGCTAAGATACTTTTACGTTTGCTGAATATGAATCTGTGGTCAAAACCTTAAAATTCGAGTAATTAGTCGAGTAATTAGCATATCAATATAATTATAATTGATATTATGTAATAAGCGCTTAATTTTACGCAATGCAGTCTTTTGACACGATATCCTTTATCACCATAAAGAATACCACATATTTCCAGATTTTCATTAAAATCTGACGAAGTAGAAAATCAGAGCAAAATATTATCCAAGGCTATAGCCTTGGATTTTTCTTGATTTTTTGGAAAAAATAGATTTTCCTGAAAATTTCAGCTAAGATACTTCTACGTCTGCTGAATAGGAATCTATGGTCGAAACCTTGAAATTCATGTAATTAGTCGAGTAATTAGCATATCAATATAATTATAATTTACATTAAGTATGTAATTAAGCGCTTAATTTTACGAAATACACTCTTTTGACTCCATATCCTTAATCACCAAATAGCATACCACATATTCCCAGATTTTCATTAGAATCTGAAGAAGTTGAAAATCTGAGCAAAATATTATCTAATATTGGATTTTTCTTGATTTTTGGAAAAAATAGATTTTCCTGAAAATTTCATGATAGATGATTTTACGTTTGCTGAATATGACGCTGGGGTCAAAACCTTAATTCGAGTAATTAGTCGAGTAATTAGCATATCAATATAATTATCATTGATATTAAGTATGTAATTAAGCTCTTAATTTGGCGAAATACAGTCTTTTGACACGATATCCTTAATCACCATAAAGAATACCACATATTCCCAGATTTTCATTAAAATCTGAAGAATTGGAAAATCTGAGCAAAATATTATGCAAGGCTATAGCCTTGGATTTTTCTTGATTTTTTGGAAAAAATAGATTTTCCTGAAATTTTCAGCTAAGATGCTTTTACGTCTGCTGAATAGGAATCTATGGTCAAAACCTTGAAATTCATGTAATTAGTCGAGTAATTAGCATATCAATATAATTATGATTTACATTAAGTATGTAATTAAGCGCTTAATTTTACGAAATACACTCTTTTTACTCCATATCCTTAATCACCATATAGAATGCCACATATTCCCAGATTTTCATTAGAATCTGAAGAAGTTGAAAATCTGCGCAAAATATTATCCAAGGCATAGTATGGCCTTGGATTTTTCTTGATTTTTTTTGAAAAAATAGATTTTCCTGAAAATTTCAGCTAAGATGCTTTTACATTTGCTGAATATGAATCTGGGGTCAAAACCTTAAAATTCGAGTAATTAGTCGAGTAATTAGCATATCAATATAATCATAATTGATATTATGTAATTAAGCGCTTAATTTTACGCAATGCAGTCTTTTGACACGATATCCTTTATCACCATAAAGAATACCACATATTGCCAGATTTTCATTAAAATCTGAAGAAGTAGAAAATCTGAGCAAAATAGTCGAGTAATTAGCATATCAATATAATCATGATTAATATTAAGTATGTAATTAAGCGCTTAATTTTACGAAATACACTCTTTTGACTCCATATCCTTAATCACCATATAGCATACCACATATTCCCAGATTTTCATTAGAATCTGAAGAAGTTGAAAATCTGAGCAAAATATTATCCAAGGATTTTTCTTGATTTTGTTGAAAAACAGAATTTCCTGAAACTTTCAGCAAAGATGCTGTTACGTCTGCTGAATAGGAATCTATGGTCAAAACCTTAAAATTCGTGTAATTAGTCGAGTAATTAGAATATCAATATAATTATAATTAATATCAAGTATGTAATTAAGCACTTAATTTTACGAAATACACTCTTTTGACTCCATATCCTTAATGACCATATAGAATACCACATATTCCTAGATTTTCATTAGAATCTGAAGAAGTTGAAAATCTGAGCAAAATATTATCCAAGGCTATATAGCCTTGGATTTTTCTTGATTTTTTTGAAAAATAGATTTTCCTGAAAATTTCAGCAAAGATGCTTTTACGTCTGCTGAATAAGAATCTATGGTCAAAACCTTGAAATTCGTGTAATTAGTCGAGTAATTAGCATATTAATATAATTATGTAAACATACCTTTGGACAAGAAACAAACAAACAAACGACAGACGAATTAAACAAACACACGATACACAGCAACATAAACAAACCACCCTTGTCAAGAAACATCATACACGTTTCACACAAGAACAAGACGAGACCAGAACACGTGTGGCGGATACACGTGCCAGACACGTGCCCGCCTCAAGCAATAACTTACTCTATGGTCAGGATCAGTTGACTCCTCAAGTTCTCCTTGGCCTTGAGTGACCCTTCAGTGGCGCCGGGGTTCGAGGACGACTCGAGTTCGTTCTGAAGGGCGACCAGCTTGCGGGTGAGGGCTTCCAGCAGGAGTGACGTCACCTGGAAGACAAGGAGGACTTTGATTGGTTGGATGACTGAGGAGGTGGGTGAGGATGATGACGCAGTAATTACGTCATTCTTGCGACCACGACGGTACGACCCTTGAGCACGACGGTACGACCCTTGAGCACGACGATACGACCCTTGAGCACGACGGTACGACCCTTGAGCACGACGATACGACCCTTGAGCACGACGGTACGACCCTTGAACACGACGGTACGACCCTTGAGCACGACGGCACGACCCTTGAGCACGACGGTACGACCCTTGAACACGACGGTACGATCCTTGAGCACGACGGTACGACCCTTCAGCATGGCGGTACGACCCTTGAGCACAACGGTACGACCCTTGAACACGACGGTACGACCCTTGAGCACGAACGTAAGATCTTTACTCAATATAGGTCATTCATATACCTGTATTCTATATAATCTATATGTGTATCCGTATTACTGTATTCTGTATAATCTTTATGTATATCTATACATACGTATAATTCGTATTTTGTTTTAAACTATTAGGACAAAATCCTCAGAGAATATCATATGTAGCAAACAACCCTGAACCTGAGAGGAATATTTGTTGGGGAAATATTCATAGAGTAAGACGGCCCTTGGAGAGAATATTTGCATATCTTGAAATTGGAAAGAAGTTGCAAGAATCCTTTATGACTGAGACGCCTGCGTCACGTCCCTCTACCACACTTCTACCACACGTCTCTCTCTCTCTCTCTCTCTACCACACGTCTACCACACGTCTCTCTCTCTCTCTCTCTACCACACGTCTCTCTCTCTCTCTCTACCACACGTCTACCACACTTGTCTCTCTCTCTCTACCACACGTCTCTCTCTCTCTCTACCACACGTCTGCCACACGTCTCTCTCTCTCTCTACCACACGTCTACCACACGTCTCTCTCTCTCCCTACCACACGTCTACCACACGTCTCTCGCTCTCTACCACACGTCTGCCACACGTCTCTCTCTCTCTCTCTACCACACGTCTGCCACACGTCTCTCTCTCTACCACACGTCTGCCACACGTCTCTCTCTCTCTCTACCACACGTCTACCACACGTCTCTCTCTCTCTCTCTCTCTACCACACGTCTACGACACGTCTCTCTCTCTCTCACTCTCTCTCTCTCTCTCTCTCTCTCTCTCTCTCTCTCTCTCTCTCTCTCTCTCTCTCTCTCTCTCTCTCTACCACACGTCTGCCACACGTCTCTCTCTCTCTACCACACGTCTGCCACACGTCTCTCTCTCTCTCTCTCTCTCTCTCTCTCTCTCTCTCTCTCTCTCTCTCTCTCTCTCTCTCTACCACACGTCTGCCACACGTTTCTCTCCTCTACCACACGTCTGCCACACGTCTCTCTCTCTCTCTCCTCTACCACACGTCTGCCACACGTCTCTCTCTCTCTCCTCTACCACACGTCTCTCTCTCTCTCTCTCTCTCTCTCTCTCTCTCTCTCTCTCTCTCTCTCTCTCTCTCTCTCTCTCTCTCTCTCCTCTACCACACGTCTGCCACACGTCTGTCTCTCTCTACCACACGTCTCTCTCTCTCTCTCTCTCTCTCTCTCTCTCTCTCTCTCTCTCTCTCTCTCTCTCTCTCTCTCTCCTCTACCACACGTCTGCCACACGTCTGTCTCTCTCTACCACACGTCTCTCTCTCTCTCTCTCTCTCTCTCTCTCTCTCTCTCTCTCTCTCTCTCTCTCTCTCTCTCTCTCCTCTACCACACGTCTGCCACATGTTAGGACGAGGCAACGCCAAGGAAAAGGTGGGGGGGGGAGGGGGTGACGTGTACATAGTGAGTGGGGACGATGTCGGCAAAGATTACGTCATCCACGGTTAAACATGACCCCCTAATGAAGGCCACCTAATTAACGAACACACACACACACACACACACACGCTTCTCCCCTCTCCCCCCCTGCCTTTACTCTCCCTCCCTCCCTCATACACACTCACACACACACACACATGGACCCTCTCTCTCTCTCTCTCTCCCTAACACCACACACACACACACACACACACACACAACCCTCGTCCTATCAAATATTACGTAGCCAGACGAAGCAATATACGCGTGGCCAAGCGCTTCCAACCCCCCCCCCCCCCCTCATAAATTATCGCACCGACACCAGCCGATGAGAGGCATGTCCTCACGCTCGACACTGTCAGCAGTCCCTCATGATCACCGCGAATCTCTCATGGAGGCCACGAGTCCCTCATGAACACGAGGTGGTCGTGAGGGACATCGTAGCAAGGGAGGGATCCTCATAAACCGCCAGTATAAGTAAAGAGAGACTCATAGATACCTCACAACAGAAGACAGAACCTCATAGATACCTCACAACAGAAGACAGAACCTCATAGATACCTCACAACAGAAGACAGAACCTCATAGGTGCCTCACAACAGTAAACAGATCCACACAGATCCTCCTTCCTCCTCCTCACAACAGTAAACAGATCCACACAGACCCCCCCCTCGCCTCCCCCCTCACAACAGCAGTGTCGAGGAATCACAACAGAGAGAGGTCAGGTCAGGGAGGTCATTCTTCCAAGCCTGCGTGACGCGGGAGAGTCTTGCGTCAATTGTACAAACTTACGCAATCAAAAGGGGAAGAAGGAGGAGGAGGAGGAGGAGGAGGAGGAGGAGAATGAGGGGGAGGAGTGGAGGCGCTGCCACCAATGTGGAGGATCCAGGCGTTTAAACCGCGCCAGAACTTGTCCAGTGAAGGATTAGTCTGATGGGATGAAGGCGTTTAAAAGGGCTTTCCCCACCTCGCTAAACCTCTTCCTATGGTTTCCTTACACACAAAAAAGGAAGGGGGAGGGGGAGGGAGGGAGGGGGAGGGGGGAAGGGGGACTTAAAGTTGTCCATGTGTGATCCGACGGGATTAAGCTGTTGTTCGGAAGGGGGGGGGGGTTTCTTGACCAGGTCAAGTTGTTCACCAAGGCTTCTTAACGAAGGTCAATTCTTTTTTTTTTTGGGGGGGGGGCAGGTTTGTTGGCAAAGGTCAAGTTGTTCTTGGGGTCAACCTGACAAAGGTCAGGTTGGTGTGAGGGAGTTCCTTAACAAAGGTCAAGTTGGTGTAGGAGACTTGACAACAAGGTCAAGTTATTCATAAAGTTTTCTGATCACAGTCATGTTAATAACTGTGATTAATTGACAAGGGGAACTTGTTCACACACACACACACACACACACACACACACACACACACACAGACCCACACACACACACACACACACACACACACCATCCTGACCTTCCTCACAACATTAACAACACATACGTAATACCTGGCCTGACGGGCCTGTAATTACCCAACCACCTCATTCAACAACACTCCAGCCCAGCCCTTGGTAAGGTCACGTGATCTCCATCTAACCATACGAGCCGCACAATGACAACCAGACACACAGAGAGCCAGGTGAGGTTCCCCCGCTGTCATGCCTTATCCCCTCCCACAGGGGAAATTAAACGAGATGATTCCATCATTGAGATCCAGGTTCTCCCCGGAGAGATAAATATCTCATGAGGCAAATTATTGTGTGAGTACGACTCTCCGTAGTATGGAGAGAGAGAGAGAGAGAGAGAGAGAGAGAGAGAGAGAGAGAGAGAGAGAGAGAGAGAGAGAGAGATCGTGTTCTCCCCCTAAATCTTGATCTTGCACATATGTACGTGTGCACGTACGTACAGAGACCTCAATAACACGTACAATGTAACGTAAAAAAAGAGACCCCCCATCCCCCCCACCCTCCCTCCTCCTCCCCTCCCCCTCAACTCCCTGTAAGGCCTTCAAACACACAGAAACCCCTTCCCCTCCCTCCCTTCCTCTCCCCCCCCTCCCCCTTAATGATCTCCCCTCAAACGCCACACTACTACTCGCGTACACTTACGCACAAACCTGACGCAATTTCCTCCTGCGTAGGTAAGTATTCAAGCATAAACGTCAAACCTCAAAGTTAGAAAAAAAAAAAAAAAAGGTTAAAACCATGTAAAAAAGAAAGGTCATCAAACCCTACAAAAAAAAAGGTCAAACAAACAAACAGACCCCTCCCCCTCCCCCCCCACCCTACAAAGACCACATTTAACCCTCTCACTCATATGGGGCGGGGGGGGGGGAGTGGACATTCAACTTTTCGATTATACGTTTAAAAAAAAAAAAGGATATATTAACCATCATGACGAATCTCATACACGCAACCACCCTCTCCCTCATTTTCTATTCACTTTTCACGTTATCTGTGAACGTACTATTTGGGGGTTTCTTGTGAGCAATCTAATGAGGAAAACCGTGTGGACTTTTCACTATCTGTTGTGCTACGTCATCCATGGCTCTGTGTGAGAGAGAGAGAGAGAGAGAGAGAGAGAGAGAGAGAGAGAGAGAGAGAGAGAGAGAGAGAGAGAGTCGTGGGTGACCACTGGCACGTCACGCAAGGCTGACTTTAAATGCCCTTCGGTATCAAAGGACCGTAGGGAGGGCTGACGGAGGGAGGGCTGACGGAGGGGGGGGGGGGGTTGCTGACGCGCCAGAGAGAGAGAGAGTATAGCAAGTCAGCTGTCTCCTGCGTTCCCATTTTCTATACGGTCACACTACAGGAGCTTCACACAGAACAGCATTACGCTCAACAAACTGCCTCTCTCTCATTCTGCTTCAGTAAACCCACATACTCTACATATCTCTACACACTCCACATACACATACCCTATCTCTCCTACACCCACATATATATATACCCTATTTCTCCTACACCCACATATATATACCCCATTTCTCCTACACCCACACATATATACCCCATTTCTCCTACACCCACATATATATACCCCATTTCTCCTACACCCACACATATATACCCTATTTCTCCTATGTACCTGACACTGCTCAACCCACATCTCTACGGTTCGATGGCGCTACATCACAGAGTTTGTTCAATCTGTGGGAAATGGAGAGTGGAGGGAGGGGAATACGAGCCAGGGAGGGGAGAGCGAGGGAGAGAGAGAGAGAGAGAGAGAGAGAGAGAGAGAGAGAGAGAGAGAGAGAGAGAGAGAGAGAGAGTCCTATCTCCCTGCTGAGGCAGGACTAGCTCACAGCTCTCACATAGAGAGAGAGAGAGAGAGAGAGAGAGAGAGAGAGAGAGAGAGAGAGAGAGAGAGATTATCAGAGTCCCAGAGAGAGACAGAGTCGAAGCTAACAGCCACTGAATGAGGAATCCCTGGCCGTCACAGGTAATACGAACCAACATTATCATAAAAAATGCCAACATTATCATAAAAAATGCCAACATTATCATTCAAAAAAAATGCCAACATTATCATAAAAAATGCCAACATTATCATTTAAAAAAATGCCAACATTATCATAAAAAAATGCTAACATTATCATCTAAAAAAATGCCAACATTATCATAAAAAATGCCAACATTATCATAAAAAATGCCAACATTATCATTTTAAAAAATGCCAACATTATCATAAAAAATGCTAACATTATCATCTAAAAAAAATGCCAACATTATCATTAAAAAGAATGACAATAGACAACTCGAACGCACCGGGGAAACTCCGCATCAGAATTTCGAAAATAAAATTTAAACGTATATATAAAAAAATGCAAATGTTGAAGCCAAGGTTGAGGACTGACATATTCAGTACTGCAGATAATACTATACCGCTGAGGGGAATATGGCAGGCGGGAGGGTGGGGATTCCGACCTTAATGGCCATAGGGTCTAGAGTGTGTCGAACCACACCCGTCATTAGGGCGAGTTCAAATGGTAGGGTGAGAGATTTCCACGTGTGTGTGTGGGGGGGGGGGTGTGGTTGTGGTTGTGGGGTTGTGGGGGTTGTAGGGTGTCGCCCTATCAGGTCATATGTTACCCACTCATCTCGAACCAGGGTAAAGTACGTAATTGACCCTGGATGACCTTGCATGGTGATTTGATTATGAGACGTTTCTTGACTGCCAGTCAATGTTTGATGGCCATCAATGCCATATCATAACCATCAATGCCATATCATAACCATCAATGTCATATCATAAACATCAATGTCATATTATGACCATTAATCAAAAAATCTGGAGAGCAGTGATTTCAACCACCATATACGCCCCTCATTGTTTACCAAATGGCGTCCTAACTACGTTTCTCCCTTGTATATCAACTGACAGTTAAATTTCTTTCTTGTATCTCCCCTGATGATGTGATTGTTACACGAAAATGCACTTGGGAACTTATCGTGTTTCATTTCCCCCGTGGACTCATAGGAATATATATATATATATATATATATATATATATATATATATATATATATATATATATATATATATATATATATATATATATCCCTTATCTATTGATCTTTTAACACTTGTAAAATATACTTACGCTCCTCGTAAAATGTAAAGAGAATTCTATTTACAAACACCACATTTAGGATCAACAGTTTCAATAAGGATGTAAACATTTTTTTTTACCACTCGCCCTCTCAATATGCTCACACCAGTAACTCACTTACTGTAATTACTAATAAATAACAGACAAAATCCACTCCAATTAAAAACGCTTTAAATGACATTACTTATTTAAATGGTTGCCGGGATTAGCCCATTATGCAACACATCAAACGCGTCTTCAAACAGTTTTCTGTGTGTGTTTGTGTGTGTGTGTGTGTGCGTCTGTGTGTGTGTGTGTGTGTTTAAACTCGCGCAGACAAACACAATCCAACCCGATTTAAATGGACTTCAGAGTCCATTAATAACACACACACACACACACACACACACACACACACAAGCTCTAGCTAGCTCAAGCGCCCTGTGGTCTCCATCATCATCAATGCTTAATATAATTCACACATCAGACGTAATTACCCGGCGTCATTAATCACACTAAGTCATTAAGCTCTCTGGGGAGGAGGTGGGGTGGGGGGGTAGGAAGGGAGGGGGTGTGGTGCGGGGTTAGGTAGGTGAGGGAGGTGGGAGGGGGGAGGGGGGGAGTGTAGTGGTTTACTTTGTCTAGGATGAAGAAGACCTGATCCGACCCCCCCCCCCCCCCTTTGCTGGCGGCGTGGGCATGAAGGGGTCATTTAACTCTAGGATGAACAACGCCCTTTTAAAAGCCGGTGGAGGAGGGGGGGTGGGGGGGTAGGAAGTCATTTTTTTTTCTCTAGGATGAACAACGCACATGCTGGGAGAGGGGAGTTAAGTGTCTCGCTTCTAATCTAGGCTGAGCAAGGTGGCTTGGATGGGGAAAGTACCTCCTTCACCACAGGTGACACTTAAAGTCTGTGTTTAAGTAACTTATAAAAGGGGTAAAGTGACTCCAGACACACTCAATAATGGTTTAAGTACAGGAAAATGTGGCACTTAACACTATATATATACATCGCATCACACAGAGAATTCATATATAAATATATAAAGCAATGACTTATATCTCTTACATCTCCCCTGATGTGATTACTACACGAAAGTGCACTTGGGAACTTACCGTGTTTCATTCCCAGTGGACCAGTAGGAATTTATATATATATATATATATATATATATATATATATATATATTCTCCAAAGTATAACAAATACCTTATTTTCTATAACTAAAGATCCCTTATTACGTTTTCTATTCAAGTTTAACCAAGATATCAAAATCACCCCAAATTAATTGTAGTTCACATACTGACCACCGTGACTTCATCATACCTTCTGATATATAACAAAAAATAATAACAACAACACAAGCCAAACGTATCGAAAATCACAATCTAGCGTAAGTCCCCCCACACAATTCCCATTTTCTATACAATTCTTTTTTTTCCCCCCTTTTATAATCACCACAACGTGAATATATTTAATATTCACTCTCTTTAAGGACTTTCAAACAGTTGTTTTGTTGACTATGTGTTTACCCCCAAAGAAATAATATAAGGTTATTACCAAACCAGTAAACTCTGAACGAGATAACCATGTGGTAGACTCTGGCAACTATTGCAAGGTATTACCAACATCAAAATGAATAAATAAATAAATACAAATACATATTACACAACAGCGTTGCCAACATTAATTACATACGGTCGACTGGATCAGCACATATGGTTCACACTCCCGTGCTGTTTCAACTGGTATATAATCCTTACTTCCATTAAATCCTGTGAATAGGCCAGCCATCAAGGGTATGCAAATCTCTCTCTCTCTCTCATATATATATATATATATATATATATATATATATATATATATATATATATATATATATATATATATATATATATATATAAAAAAACACAGGCAACATTTTTCCGTTTTCCTTCCAAGTAGAAAACGACAGACCGTTCTCAAAACCCGGCAGCCATCAAGCGCACCTTAACGACCCAAGGAGAGGATCGAACCGGTGTCCTCCACAATATTAAGAAAACGGAGGCAGGGCGTGTGTGTGTGTATGTGTGTGTGTGTGTGTGTGTGTGTGTGTGTGTGTGTGTGTGTGTGTGTGTGTTCGTGCGGTAAACTGCCTCTCAGAAGATCCATAAACTGTGCTTTACGTGGCGCTTTAAGTGGCGCGGTGAACGGTGGCGCACACGGCAACTCTTGTCGGCACGGAAACCACTTGGACCCAGGTTCGAGTTTCGCCACCGGGGGATTCTTAGAGAAAGTGAATCTTCGTTTCTACCAAGGAAAAATAATGAGATAAATAGTAACCAGGGATTGAAATAAAGGATACGTGAAGGGGGTCTGAAAGACAGTACCGCACACACACACACACCATACCACTCCCTTATCGCCCCAAAGACACAAACTCTACTCCCCCCTCACCCCTGACCCCCCCCCCCACTTTATTACCATCACTGGCACACATGGGGGGGGGGGGGGGGCGCTACTATGGCACCCTCCCTCCTTCCCCCTTCCCCCCCCCTCCCCTCCTCCAGCTGTATAGCCTTATCTTAACCCAGGCTCTGGGCCAGTCTATGGCTCGGCGGGACAATATTACATACGCTATATGGTCCCATTCACCTCGTACATTCTAGGGATTACCACCCTTACGAGGCAAGAGCTGGGAGCTATCTTTAAGTATCTTTTTTTCTTTCTTTTTTCTTTTAGAAATTAAAGACAGGACAGCGTTAGGAAAGTGCTTACCTTTCTCACTGAATTAGAATACTGTAGAAGACAACAGAAAACAGGGTGTGGGTTTCCTCGTGTTTAAAACACAAAATCTAATATCATGATGTTCTAAATCCCTACCACACTACCACAATGACCCACCACACACAAATATCCCCACCACACTACCACAGTGACCCACCACCTGACACTCTTGAGTCGTACCGTCGTGCTCAAGGGTCGTACCGTCGTGCTCAACGGTCGTACCGTCGTGCTCAAGGGTCGCACCGTCGTGCTCAAGGGTCGTACCGTCGTGCTCAAGGGTCGCACCGTCGTGCTCAAGGGTCGTACCGTCGTGCTCAAGGGTCGTACCGTCGTGGTCAAGGGTCGCCCCGACGTACACAAGGGTCGCCCCGTCGTACACAAGGGTCCCCCGTCGTACATAAAGGGTCGCCCCGTCGTACACAAAGGGTCGCCCCGTCGTACACAAAGGGTCGCCCCGTCGCACACAAGGGTCGCCCCGTCGCACACAAAGGGTCGCCCCGTCGCACACAAAGGGTCGCCCCGTCGCACACAAAGGGTCGCCCCGTCGCACACAAAGGGTCCCCCCGTCGTACACAAGGGTCGCCCCGTCGTACACAAAGGGTCCCCCCGTCGCACACAAAGGGTCGCCCCGTCGAACACAAGGGTCGTGCCGTCGTACTCACAGAGGTCAACAAAATACACCATAAAATCATTAATCAACAATAGTATTCAATCAAGTTGCCATTACCAGATGACCCGCCACGCAAACGCAATTAAAAAAACCCCCACACCAACACAAAAAACGGGAGCGCGTCGCTTGGAAAACCCAATCGCCAGACGTCACAGGCCAATACGTCACACGCGCGTCACATAACGAACTTTACCGTCACATCCCACGCCCGACGTGACGCAAAGCCAGTCATCTGTGTGTAAATGATTATCGTAAATTCATCAGGATTTGCGATGCGTGCAGAACAGTCGTTGTGGTGTCGAAATGGACGAAATTCGTACACAAAGTTCATGATTTAGTAGACTAGCGGCAGGAGAGTTTACACTGGATGGCATTCAGCAGTGGGTAGTTTACACCACTGGAGAGTAAACACTCCGGGATAATCTGCATAAACCACGGCGAAGTTTACAGCATCGTCAGTTTACATCACTGCCGAGTTAACATCTAGTCTACTTACACCACTGATTAGTATACACCCCTGAATAATCTGTGTAAACCACTGCGAAGTTTACAGCATCGTCAGTTTACACCAGAGCCGAGTTTACATCGAGTTTACTTACACCACTGGATAGTAACCCCCCCCCCCTCCTGGATACTCTGTATACATCCTCTCTCTCTCAAAAGCACTCAAAAAAAACTAATTACCCTCGTCCCTCCATACTTGCCTGCCCACCCTAAATATAAATCCCTTTAAATCCAGTGGGAGGAAGTGGGTTTAATCCACCCCCATACTTAACCCCCCCCCCCACCACCACCACACACACACAAACCCCCCTCCCCCTCCCCCCTACCCCTCCCCCCTACCCCTCTAGAATTATAAGAATTAAATGTACTCACACGACTAATCCCCTTTTCCTCCACACTTCCAAACAGATATCAAACCCATCTGGCCTGTTAATCCCCCTTTTTCCCCTTACAAATCCCAAAGACGGAAATAAATCCCCCTTCCTGACACACACACACACACACACACACACACACACGGAGTACACATCAAACAACAGTAAACATTACGCCACGTGATGTGTAAACAGTGATGTCAAACTACATTTCCCATAAACAGAGAATCTTGCATTATTAAGACGAGAGAGAGAGAGAGAGAGAGAGAGAGAGAGAGAGAGAGAGAGAGAGAGAGAGAGAGAGAGAGAGAGAGAGAGAGAGAGTTTCACTGGTGTGTGTGTGTGTGTGTGTGGTACATAATTAGCATATGCAGATTACTGGACAAAATGTAATTACCATATTACCATACACGTGACTCCTCCTCTGCATTTAAATGGCGCCAAGAAATCTACAACTCGTTTTCTGAGGTAATAAGAAAACGGGCAGCGAGGGTGGTATGACCTTAGTGTTTCATGAAGAATTTCATTCGTTAATATTATGGAGATTAAACAACTTATTACATCAAACAACTTGTTACATTAAACAACTTATTATACACAAACATTTAATAAAGTTATGCAAAGTAGGGAATTAGTGAAGATAATCATGAAATAAATTTGAAAATATATGACTTAGGATCGTTTGTTTAATGGTACGACCCTTGAGCACGACGGTACGACCCTTGAGCACGACGGTACGACCCTTGAGCACGACGGTACGATCCTTGAGCACGACGGTACGACCCTTGAGCACGACGGTACGACCCTTGAGCACGACGGTACGATCCTTGAGCACGACGGTACGATCCTTGAGCACGACGGTACGGCCCTTGAGCACGACAGTACGACCCTTGAGCACGACGGTACGACACCTGAGCACGACGGTACGACACCTAAGCACGACGGTACGACCGTTGAGCACGACGGTACGATCCTTGAGCACGACGGTACGGCCCTCGAGCACGACGGTACGACACCTGACCACGAAGGTACGACCCTTGAGCACGACGGTACGACCCTCGAGCACGACGATTCGACCCTTGACCACGAAGGTACGACTCTTGACCACGACGGTACGACTCCTTGAGCACGACGGTCCGACCCTTGAGCACGACGGTACCGTCACGCTCAAAGGGTCGTACCGTCACGCACAAGAACTCACAACAACAAAACCACCATCTCGACGCACACGGGTTGTACTTCGAGTGAGGACGTATTCATAACATCATACTAACACAGGAAGGTCCTGCCATGTACAACGGAGTCTTAATTAACGCCGGCCCGCCTCGCCAGCGCCATGGGGACTGCAGCGGTCGGCTTTAAAACTAACGCGTCCGTTGTAATATTCAGGTTATAACCAACTCTGGCCACCTGCGATGGATCCTCGCTTTACTACAACCCATCACAACATACGTCGACATATCGCATGGCTGTGGTTATTCGAGACACTGGGTTCGACCCACATCATGTGGATATGTGACTCATTTCGACATGTCAACATGTCACATACGTGGACGAGCGAAACGGGAGTATCAGACCCATGTCGACATAATCACATACATGGCCAGGATACACATATATGTGTTCTCTCATCACATGGCCCAGCATCACATACGTGTCCATTTTACATATGGAGAAGTCACATATGTATAGATCTACCTGGCCTTCTCACATATAACCCTTGCAAATCTCCCTCTCTCGAATATGTGATATTACCCACATATTCTATATGTCTCTTCCACATATTCTGTGTCAACCCCATCCCACATATCTATGTTCCCTCCCACATACTTTACATTTAATGTACTTTTCCTTCCCTCTCACACATACCCATAATCTCTCTCTCTCTCTCTCTCTCTCTCTCTCTCTCTCTCTCTCTCTCTCTCTCTCTCTCTCTCTCTCTCTCTCCCCGACTCCCCTCCCATCCCTATAATCTCTCCCCCTTATTTCTTCTACCTCTTAACTCCTCCCACCCTCCTTCTCCCCTTCCATCAATCAACCTCCCCAGTTCCTCTGTTCCCTATATCACCTCCAAACTCCACCCTCCCCGTACCTTCCCATACAACCCCCCATTCCCCATCTCCCATCACCACCATCCCCTCCCCCTCCCCAGGGGGGGTCGTCCTTGAGCAAGGTGGTCGTGAAAGTGTTGACCAGCGCTGCCAACCGCCACACACACACACACACACACACACACACACACACACACACACACACACAACCTTGCTACCCACCCTTCTCTCTCTCCCCATCTGTAATGGGGGGTGGAGAGGGGGAGGTAAGAAAAAAAATACACCCAACCATATGGCAACACTACTTACAGTGATGGCAGAGGTACGGTGAATTCACTGTAACAGTAGCATGGAGCTCCTCTCTCTCTCTCTCTCTCTCTCTCTCTCTCTCTCTCTCTCTCTCTCTCTCAATCTCAATCTCATTTCTGAGACGACGTCACCCACGAGAGAGAGAGAGAGAGAGAGAGAGAGAGAGAGAGGGGGAGACAGGGTCATATATAAACAATATGACAAATGCCGATCTTTTTTTTCTTTCCAAATTTATTAGTGTCACGGGTAGATGACACGGTGACACTGTATCATCTACCACACGCAAGCAAGCAAGCAAGCAGGGAGCATCAGTAACGTTCTACTATCTACCTGGACATCAATAAAGTTCTCCTATCTACCTGGGCATCAATATAGCTCTACTATCTATATGGCCATCAATAAAGTTCTACTATCTACCTGGGCATCAATATAGCTCCACTATCTATCTGGCCATCAATAAAGTTCTCCTATGTACCTGGGCATCAATATAGCTCTACTATCTACCTGGACATCAATAAAGTTCTCCTATCTACCTGGGCATCAATATAGCTCTACTATCTATATGGCCATCAATAAAGTTCTACTATCTACCTGGGCATCAATATAGCTCTACTATCTATCTGGCCATCAATAAAGTTCTCCTATGTACCTGGGCATCAATATAGCTCTACTATCTATCTGGCCATCAATAAAGTTCTCCTATGTACCTGGGCATCAATATAACTCTACTATCTATCTGGCCATCAATAAAGTTCTCCTATCTACCTGGGCATCAATATAGCTCTACTATCTATCTGGCCATCAATAAAGTTCTCCTATCTACCTGGGCATCAATATAGCTCGACTATCTATCTGGCCATCAGTAAAGTTCTACTATCTACCTGGCCATCAATAAAGTTCTACTATCTATCTGGCCATCAATAAAGTTCTACTATCTACCTGGCCATCAATATAGCTCTACTATCTATCTGGCCATCAATAAAGTTCTACTATCTACCTTTTCATCAATATAGCTCTACTATCTATCTGGCCATCAATAAAGTTCTACTATCTACCTGGCCATCAATAAAGTTCTACTATATACCTGGCCATCAATATAGCTCTACTATCTATCTGGCCATCAATAAAGTTCTACTATCTACCTGGCCATCAATAAAGTTCTACTATCTACCTGGGCATCAGTAAAGTTCTACTACTATCTACCTGGCCATCAATAAAAGCTCTACTATCTACCTGGGGTACAACAGGTAAATGGAAGCTGGTATTGGGGGGGGAGGGGTAGGGGTCGAGTCCGCAAGTGACCAACCGGCGACTTGCCACCAATGGAAAGGGAATCAATTACCCCCCCATCCCCCCCCCCCACCCCTCACACCTCACCCTCACTGAAACCCCTTTCCCCTTCCTCCCCACTTCCCCCTTCCCCTATCTACATCTACAAAAACTACGGCAAGCTCACTCTTACATAAGTGTGTGGCCGGTGGGCCGCTGCTTCCCTTACCTTCTGTGATGGGCGGGGACACACGAGCATCATCCGTTACGACATATTTTTTTTTTTTTACTCGTACAGCAAAACTGATGAAATTGTCCCTCCCTTTCTTTTGTCTTTCCCGCTTCTTATTTTGTCTTTCCCGCTTCCCAGATCACAATTTCTGGGGGTATTAATCTGCCCACGAAAATGACAGCTAAATATATATATATATATATATATATATATATATATATATATATATATATATATATATATATATATATATATATATATATAAACTAAAACGCCATTAATCTAAAATAATGACTACAACTTTACTCACAACGACTACAAGAAACAACCCAGGCTTCCACAATAACAACAATCGACTACAACAACAACAACCCTGACATCAAAAATACATAACTACAACAACCACACCAGCAGCACACAGCCAACACAACAACAACAACAACAGTAAAACAAACAACCTTACGATGCATCACAACTGATAATAACTCATAGCAAGAAGACGGAGAGGAGGAGGAGGAGGAGGAGGAGGAGGAGGAGGAGGAGGAGGAGGAGGAGGAGGAGGAGGAGAAGAAGGAGGAGGAAGAGGAGGAGGAGGAGGAGGAGAAAGAGGAGGAGGAGGAGAAAGAAGAAGAGGAAGAAGAGCAGGAGGATAAGGAGAAGAAGGAAGAAGAGGAAGAAGAAGAGGAGGAGGAGAAGAGGAAGGGGGAGGAAAAGAAGAAAAATAACAAATACAACAACAACAATAACAAGGAGGGCCAGGGAGTGGCCTTCCCTTCCCCCCCCTTAAAAAAAGGGGTAGGGGAGGAGCGGGGGAGGGGGAGGAGTAAGGGAGGGGGAGGAGTAGGGGAGGGGGAAGCTAAAGTACCTAGTAACACTAAGAAGGACTACGTAGTTCCCTTCCGTCTCGTTCCGTTCCGTTCCGTTCCGTTCCGGTCCGGTCCGTTCCGGTCCGGTCCGGAACGGGTCACTTGGTCGATAAATTGTACCTCCTTCCCCTCCGGAGGCACGACTAGTTTTTGTGTCGCATTGTCGGCTACCAGCGGTGGTGCGCGCGCAGGCACGCTCGCGGGGCCCCGCTCAACCCACATCATCTCGCCTTTCAGTTTGTGCTCTGTGACATTTGACCTCCTGGCCCACCACGACGGTACGACCCTTGCCCACCACGACGGTACGACCCTTGTGCACCACGACGGTACGACCCTTGTGCACCACGACGGTACGACCCTTGTGCACCACGACGGTACGACCCTTGCCCACCACGACGGTACGACCCTTGCGCACCACGACGGTACGACCCTTGCCCACCACGACGGTACGACCCTTGCCCACCACGACGGTACGACCCTTGCCCACCACGACGGTACGACCCTTGTGCGCCACGACGGTACGACCCTTGCCCACCACGACGGTACGACCCTTGCCCACCACGACGGTACGACCGTTATGTGCACGGAGGCTTTCACTCAGCGCAACCCCCCCCCCCCTACCCCCTCATCCCATTTTCTTAAGGACGGAGTCATTCTCTCCCGCTGGCGAGGGGTTCGATGGAAGAGGAAACCCTCGCTCCCAGACACCTGTTCCAAACGCCAATGGAGTTAGGTCGGGGGGGGGGAGGTTGGGTCGGGGTGAGGGGAAAGAAAATGAGGGAGGGGGCAATGGATGGAGACTGGACATCCACAACAACCTTTTCAGGTGTACTAGCTGTATTAGCTGCTGCTCTGGGGGACGACAGAAACACATCACCTCTTCCTGATATATATATATATATATATATATATATATATATATATATATATATATATATATATATATATTATTTTTTTTTTATTATACTTTGTCGCTGTCTCCCGCGTTTGCGAGGTAGCGCAAGGAAACAGACGAAAGAAATGGCCCAAACCCCCCCCCCCATACACATGTATATACATACGTCCACACACGCAAATATACATACCTACACAGCTTTCCATGGATTACCCCAGACGCTTCACATGCCCTGCTTCAATCCACTGACAGCACGTCAACCCCGGTATACCACATCGCTCCAATTCACTCTATTCCTTGCCCTCCTTTCACCCTCCTGCATGTTCAGGCCCCGATCACACAAAATCTTTTTCACTCCATCTTTCCACCTCCAATTTGGTCTCCCTCTTCTCCTTGTTCCCTCCACCTCCGACACATATATCCTCTTGGTCAATCTTTCCTCACTCATCCTCTCCATGTGCCCAAACCACTTCAAAACACCCTCTTCTGCTCTCTCAACCACGCTCTTTTTATTTCTACACATCTCTCTTACCCTTGCGTTACTCACTCGATCAAACCACCTCACACCACACATTGTCCTCAAACATCTCATTTCCAGCACATCCATCCTCCTGCGCACAACTCTATCCATAGCCCACGCCTCGCAACCATACAACATTGTTGGAACCACTATTCCTTCAAACATACCCATTTTTGCTTTCCGAGATAATGTTCTCGACTTCCACACATTCTTCAAGGCCCCCAGGATTTTCGCCCCCTCCCCCACCCTATGATCCACTTCCGCTTCCATGGTTCCATCCGCTGCCAGATCCACTCCCAGATATCTAAAACGCTTCACTTCCTCCAGTTTTTCTCCATTCAAACTCACCTCCCAATTGACTTGACCCTCAACCCTACTGTACCTAATAACCTTGCTCTTATTCACATTTACTCTTAACTTTCTTCTTCCACACACTTTTCCAAACTCAGTCACCAGCTTCTGCAGTTTCTCACATGAATCAGCCACCATATACATATATATATATATATATATATATATATATATATATATATATATATATATATATATATATATATATACCTGTCATTGGGATTACGTTCTGCAAGTACTATTGTCGACAAGTGCAGCTGCTGGCATCGTACTGAGAGAGAGAGAGAGAGAGAGAGACTCTATCTTCATAATCGGACGCGTCGCGCTCTGCGTCATGACATACGCCCACACAGCCACAGCCGGGACGATAAAGATGATGACGTGTGACGCGCATCCCCCACACACACAGCGACCCACCGTCACCAATGATGACGTGTGACGCGGGCGCGCACGCGCATCCCCCACACAGCCGACCCACCGTCACCAAACCACTTGGGGCAACCTGATCCCCCCACACCCCCCTGATGTTGACAGTGGGGGCCCCCCATGACACGACATCTTCCCCCCCCCCGTAACAGTGGGGGGGGGGGGGAAACCTCGACCAACGCTTCCAACCAGGAAACCTCAAGTACCACGTAACGAGAACCACTGATAATGAGGTCATTTGAAAACCTAACGGGTCATTAAGAGCGACACCTTAATGACCATGACCTGACCAGCAAACCCCGCGAGGTAATGACCTCCTTTTCCATGCTTCGAAACCTCTTAGGGCCCCGCCCCCCACCCCCCTCCCCCCAACCCACTTCAGGGTCACGTAAACCTCACGAAAACCTCATCAAAAAACAGAGGGTATGAAACCTCAACGTACCACGATGCGGGGGGGGGGACCAACCACCCCAAGTAGACCACCGAGAGACCATGAACCCCTCCCCCCCTCTCCCTTCCCCCTACTCAAGCAACCACTATGAGGCCTTCGCTATCCTACAGACCATACAAAAACAGACCCACGGACCACCGAATGACCATGGAGCCTCACGTACGGCAAGAAAGGACCATCTCAAGGACCCAAATACAAGGCCAGAAATTCTAACAGACCAGTGGAAGGTCAACAGGCCCCGCTCTTCCTGCTGAGTAATTTGAGGAGGGGGGGTCTGTTTGCGGGGGTCCCCTTTGTGTGCGCGTAAGGGGTCCGTGAAAAGGAGGAACGGGAGCTAATTAACTCCCACAGGTGGAGTGGCAGGTGGGTATAATGCTGGGTTGGGGGGGGGGAAGATAGAGGGCCAGCTGGTTTTGGGGAGATAATGAAGGAGAGAGAGAGAGAGAGAGAGAGAGAGAGAGAGAGAGAGAGAGAGAGAGAGAGAGAGAGAGAGAGGTCGAAGGGTAGGCCATCATAACCAAATGTCGTACTGCTGAGCTCAAGCGTCGTGCTCAAAGGTCGTACCGTCGTGCTCGAGGGTCGTACCGTCTTGCTCAATAGGACCAAAGTCCTCAGTGTTTTCCCCCGAGATAAACCTTATCGCATATTCCTCTTAGGTTCCTGTTGCCGCCCGCCCGCCCACCCACACCAGAGGCGGCTGTGCAACGTGTGGGAGACCGTGGGGAGGATAAAGGGGGAGAAGGAGGGGGAGGAGGAGGAGGAGGAGGACCGGTGGGGAGAGAGTGGGAGGGGGGTGATGAGGAGGAGAGGGACTGGTGGGGGGAGAGAGAGAGAGAGAGAGAGAGAGAGAGAGAGAGAGAGAGAGAGAGAGAGAGAGAGAGAGAGAGAGAGAGATGGGGTGATGTAAAAGTGACCCTTTGCCACCACCCCCCCACCCCCCAACCTCCCTCACCAGTGACCCCAATATGGGAGTGTTTACCTTGGCCAAAGTGGTCGAGCGGTGAGGGGGGGAGGGGGGAGGGGTAAATATCTCGACCACTTTCGTCTTGCCTCATTTCATATATACCTTTTTTTTGCCTAATTTCTCTGGACGTGGCTGACTTCCTGGCCATGCTGGGCGTGGTGGTAGTTTGCTTCTGGAACCCAGGTCGTGCACACCAGGTCGATTGTTTGCCTCTACATCAAACGACCCGTCGATTGATTACAAAGACATTAGTACGACCTGTCAATTGTTTACATAGCTATTTGTACGACCTATCGATTGTTGACAATGCCATTAGGACGACATATCTATTGTTTACATAGTTATTTGTACGACCTGTCGATTGTTTACAATGCCATTGGGACGACCTGTCGATTGTTTACAATGTTATTTGTACGACTTCTCCCCCCAGACCCCCAGTCGATCTTAAACCCCCCTCCTCCCTCCCTCCTTTTCTCCAGCCCCTTAAAGAGCGTAGGGGGAGGGAGGGAGGGAGGGAGGGAGGGGAGGGGAGGGGGAGGGTTTTCCTTCGGCTGAAGCTGTGGGTTCAGTTCGGGGGTTGGGGGGGGAGGATGGAGTTGGGTGGTGGGGAGGGGGTCGGGTAAGGTTGGGGGTAGGGGGTAGGGGGAGGGAGGGGGGGTAGGGGGTGTCCCTTGGAGGAGGCCGGCAACCCATTTATAGACTCTGACATTTGCTGGTGGTCATGAGGCAACAGCTTACGCCCACGCACGCCCGCGCCTCGCACCGCTCCTGCACGCACGCCCTTAATAAGCAGGGAGAGTTCCCCTTCCCCCCCTCCTCCTTTACATCCCCCTCCTCAATGTATTTCGCTTCAACCCACCCCTCCTCCCACCCCCACAATATATATATATATATATATATATATATATATATATATATATATATATATATATATATATATATATATATATACTGCTTTTGATCCACATGTTATGGGTCATTTCACTGCTTACAACCTACTCAGTACATGTACCATCCTACATATATACCTTCACCTGAAACGAGACTATTAAACGAAGGGGGAAAAAAAATATGTACATACTCCTATGTAATCACCCACGCCCTAATTACCTCCATCGTAATCAGAGGGTTCAAATGACGCGCGGGGATGGCCGGTGCACGGGCCAAGCCCACGTGTGTATACAATGCTGAATGGTAGTTCAATGAAGAGGTATTGGTATGAGGGTTTGTTAACTTGTATTAACTTGTTAAGGTAATATATGTTACACACACACACACACACACACACACACATATATATATATAGCAACATAGTAACATCTGCTACACGAGACAGACGCAGATGGCAAACGAGATCCTCACAGCTGGTGTACGAGACACTCACAGCTGGTCTACGAGACACTCACAGCTGGTGTACGAGACACTCACAGCTGGTTGACGACAGCCACAACTGGTGTACGAGACTTTCACAGCTGGTGGACAAGATGAACCACAGCTGGTGGACAAGACGGACCACAGCTGGTGGACAAGATGAACCACAGCTGGTGGACAAGATGAACCACAGCTGGTGGACAAGACGGACCACAGCTGAGTGGACAAGACGGACCACATCTGGTGAACCAGACGGACCACAGCTGACCGGACAAGACGGACCACATCAGATTGAACAAGACGGACCACAGCTGGTAGTCGTGATAGAGAGGGACACACACACACACACACACACACACACACACACAGACCACAGCTGGTGCCCCCCCCCCCCTTACCTCAACCACAGCCAGGCTCTTACCGCACCTGCGGACCGCCAGGGGAGAGATGGCGGTCAGGGCGGACGAGATGGCCATGTGACCTGTCGTGGTGGTGGTGGTGGTGGTGGGGGCCATCGCAGAGGGCCCTGCACGGCGGGTGGGGCCGCCTGCGGGCGTCAGGCTGCGGGAGGAGGCCGGGGCGGTGGATGAGGTGCGGCTGCGGCTGATCCTGCTGGGGGTGCGGCTCCGAGGGGCGGCAGCAAGGGCGTCGTACCGGCGACCGACGACCACGGAGCTGACGTGGTCCTCTAAGGTGTCCCTCAGTCTGAGGGAAGACCCTCCTGCTTATCTGGTCTTATCTTATCTATCTATTTATCTATCTGTGTCTATCTATGACTCTATCTATCAACCTACTGTGTATTCATCTATCTATGTATGTATCTATCAACCTAGCTGTGCATTCATCTATCTATGTATGTATCTATCAACCTAGCTGTGCATTCATCTATCTATGTATGTATCTATCAACCTAGCTGTGTATTCATCTATGTATGTATGTGTTCATCTATCTATGCATGTTTTTGTCAACCTAGCTACGTATCTATCTATCTATGTATCTATCAAATCAGCCTATCTATGTATTTATTCATCTATCTATATATCTATCCATCTATCAACCTATCTATGTATTCAAATAGCCATCCATATATCCATCCATGAATCTATTCATCTAGCAAACTATGTATGTATGTATTTATCTATGCATCTATCCATCTTTCTATCTATACAGTGCATACTCACCATTCGTATACATGATATGAATACATGACGCTTCAGTGATCACTGATTCCCTCTAAATCTAATTCATGAAAAAAAAAAATAATCTATTATCCTATTCATCTTAACCTTCCAACTCTCTAGTATCATTGTAGCTGTGTCTTTATCTCCATGTTGTCATACTAAGCCAACGGGAAGGGCTTCGTGTACCCTCACCTGCACAACAACATACTGATGGAGAATATCATATTGAGGCAACACAACATGTGGAGATCACAACACATCACAACACAACGCTGGAGATTCCGGGAGGGGTGGGGGGGGGGGGTGGGGGGGTTGTGTCTCTCTCTCACGATCTTCCCCTGGGGTGGAAGGGGGGTGGAGGGGGGGGTCCTAACCTTTGTCTGGGGTTAAGAAGACCTCAGACCTCCCCCCCCCCCTTCCTGGGGTGATGATGATAACCCCCCCTCCCCCCTCACTCCTGGGGGATGGTTGTAAAAGCCCCACACACTAAATACATGTGACGTATGGACAAACCACAACCACAACCTCGGGCTGAACGTAATCAAAGAATCGTAACCTCCTCACACAAGCCACTGTTGTTCCCAGATGTAGTTACGATACAACAGGTCATACAACATTCATACACCGTGTTGTATGAATACTGCATACGTTTACAGAAGCCAAAGGCGTACACATAAAGTACACGGGGGCTAATTACACACACACACACACACACACACACACACACACACACACACATCACAAGAAGGCCGAGTACAATTAAGGGTTAATTATATGTGAGGATCACATGACTACACCCGTTACTTCCTTATCCCTCATATAACTCACTTAATTCTTCACTTCCTCTACCATTCAGTAATCTCTCTCTCTCTCTCTCTCTCTCTCTCTCTCTCTCTCTCTCTCTCTCTCTCTCTCTCTCTCTCTCTCTCTTTATCCAAAGACTCATTTCCCTTAACAACCAACCCTTCCTCCCTAACCTTCCTTTCCATCGGGGGTGATGGGAGGTGGTGGGGGGATAAACAAACCCTTCCTCCCCCGTAAAAATAACTCCCCAACACGTGGCAACCACCACTTCCCCCCCCCACACACACACACCTCCCCTACACCCCCCTCAACAATACAACAGCACTCCAGCATCCACACTCTCACTCTCTCTCCCTCCTCCCCTTCATTCATCCGGCTGGCCCCCACCCACCCCCTCCCCTTTCTAAGTCTCCCCCACCCATTCATGCCAGCTCGTACCCCCCTCCCCCTCCCCTCCTCCTCTCCCACACCCTTTCCTATCCGGCAGGTGGCTCGAAGCTTCCCGTTTTCACAGGGGGGAGGGGGGAGGGGGTCACACACACACAAGAGACATCACATACGAAGTTGGACCCGTTCATCTCACTATCCCAAGACACATCATAAACACACAGACTCCACCCCACCAAGCATCGTCTGCCCCACATGTAGATGAAATAAGTAGCGTATTTCGTATATGAATCTACACATACCCCCTCTAATCACCTCTTGTCTCCTATGTAGGGGGAATATGTAGCTTACTTTATTTATATACTACAGGGCCAACACATGGCCAGAGTAAGCGTGGGGATACGTCATCTACACTATGTGTCAGTGCTGTTTAATATGTAGTATCAGGATAATCTATGACTCATATCTCTTTTTTTTACCATTTACGTCTCTTTGAGAGATCCAAGAGAAAACATGAGAACCCCAGTCAAGCAGCACCACACTAATACTTTTTTCTCGTTTCCACAACCCAACACACAGACACGGTAGTGTGGGTCGCCAACGTCTTAATTCCCCCCACAACGCACTACTGAAATCTAACTTAGTCGGTTTAACCCAGCAACGCATACATCGTCCACAACTCCACAAATCATCCACAGAAATCAGTGCCACCACCACTCAAAAAAAAAATCCACCCTAAAAACCACAAACACACAGTCTATCCAACAACCTCATACAAGCTTGAGGGACACCTTTTTTTTTTTATATAGCCTCACAACCTCATAAAAAAAAAAGAAAATCTGAAGTGACCCTCCCCGAACTAACACATACACACACACACACACACACACACCATCAACAGTCCACCACATTCCAGTCTGGGGTCTCCTTCGCACTGAACACTCCCTCAGCAGTTCCTATAAAGCTGTCGCAACCTTAAACCTATGGAGGAGGGGGCCTTCTGCACTCACCTGACCACATGTCCCTCCCTCATTCCGTCCCTCCCTCCCGATGGGACGAGGAGGCTCCTCCTCCCTCCTTCCCTCTTCACCCCCAGGAGATAACAAAGGCCGCCCTCCCCCCTGTCCCCCTTGTTCCCCCCCTGTCCCCCCATCCATACAGACACCCTCGATAGCCCTCTGGGGGCATTTAACGCCTACTTCAAAGACCTGGACGAGGGTCCTTCCGCCGGGGCGGGGAAAAGGCCCCCACCTTTTGATGCGATAAATGGCTCATTCATGGGCCATTTATCGCTTCCCTAAACATTTGTCAGCCAGGCTCTCTCTCTCTCTCTCTCTCTCTCTCTCTCTCTCTCTCTCATCATCATCAATAACCACAAGCGTGTTCAGAACACATACCTGAAGCGTACCATGCATACATTACAGTACCATGCATACATTACAGCATCATGCATATATTTCGAGCAAGTATCTTTTTTGACGTCCCCTTTTTAGGCCCCCCCCCCAAATCTTTCACCAGAGGCAAACGCGAACAACACAACCCCTCACGAAGACATTACGACAACAACCAAAACAACTACAACAACACATAACAACAACAACAACAACTCGTTCCATAATAAATCAACGACCAATGGACCATTTCCCCCAACGTGTGAACCAATTTCCTTCCCCACCACATTTCTGGGACTTGAACAGGACACACACACACACACACACACACACACACACACACACACACACACGGTATGGACAAAACAGACCAATTCACTATATTCTACATTAACGAAAAACGCCAGAAAAATATATATCTATATTCATGCCACACACTCGAAGCAGCTCGTAGAGCGAGTACACTGTTTGACAAGGCGGGGTTGTAGTCCAAGGCGGGGTTGTAGTACAAGGCGGGGTTGTTGTACAAGGCGGGGTTGTTGTACAAGGCGGGGTTGTAGTACAAGGCGGGGTTGTTGTACAAGGCGGGGTTGTAGTACAAGGCGGGGTTGTAGTACAAGGCGGGGTTGTAGTACAAGGCGGGGTTGTAGTACAAGGCGGGGTTGCTATACAAGGCGGGGTTGTTGTACAGTCACCGTAACATACAGAATACTGAAGGTTTTAAAGTGAGGTTCTGTCCACTCTGAAACCCCCAAACGTAATGACTGAACACATATACACATTAAGGAACGACAACGACATTGCAGAACTTCGACATTACAAACTTTCGAGTTATCAATATAAAAAAAAATGTTTACGGTAAACAAGATCAACAGTCAACAGCAAACAATACTGGAAAATGTCTCGAACGTCCTGTGATTTAAGGGCTAATGTAAACAAACAGATTAAACCGACATAAGACAATATCAAATTGACAAAATAACATATATAATGACAAGACAAATAGTCAAACTCTAAAGCAGTTTTAGAAAATGTTTTTTTGAAGATACCTAAATGGTTAAATGGTTATGACTTGCCCTTCCCGAAGATGAAGGATGAACAGCTGGGTTGACTGTGAGCTAACTACCCACCCCGGGATTCGAACTCGGACAGATTCGTTCCTTGTTTAAGTCACTAAACAACACTCTGACAACTCAAATTACAACTGTATTCTCACTTACCAAAATGATCATCAAATACTCGACTGGTCGACATGTATATGGCTCTTGCAAAACTCGACCTGATCGACCTACGATGACGAATGACTTCAGGTATATTCGACAAATGTGGTGCATTCGACACATGGTGTATTCAACACACGGTGCACTCTATACATAGTGTATTCGACATACCTATGCATTCGACACATAATGTATATTCGACACACCGTGTATTCGACGCAGTGTATTCGACACATGGTGTACTCGACATATGGTGTATATTCGACACATGGTGTACTCGACATATGGTGTATATTCGACACATGGTGTATATTCGACACATGGTGTACTCGACATATGGTGTATATTCGACACATGGTGTACTCGACACACGTGACTTACCTCGAGCTGGACGACGAAGATGCCGCGGTGTCTCTGTGGGTCTCGCTGCCCGGGAACAGGCTGGTTCTCATCCATGTTGTCCCATCTGTGGGCCAGAGAAAACGGGGTCAACATCTACGTGGCCCAATTGCAGGTCATAGAACACTGTCTGTATCAAATCACCTTCAACCTTATTCATCACAATCATAGTGCAGGAAATGGGAAGTAACGGATAATGGGTAGTGCGGATAATCGATATTGCGAATAAACGATGTTGCGGATAATAGGAGTTACGGATAATCGATATGACAGGAAATAAGACGTGCGGTTAGCCTGCTTGAACGACTGCGAAAAGAGAACAAATGAAAAATGATAAATCTATTCATGAAATAGAACTGAAGTTCGTTATTACACCTAACTAAAAACCTGTATGAAAATCATATATGTCACATAAATGTTTTCAATGGATACCTAAAAATATCGTTTACGATCATAATGTGTGTGTGTGTGTGTGTGTGTGTGTGCTCTACTTACAAAGGGGGCCACACCCGGGGGGGGGGTTCCATCCTCCCCCTTGTCAAGAAACAAGACACGACCTTGAGGGGGGGTGGGGGGGGGCAGGAGGTCAAGACTGTGTGTCAAGGCAGAGGTCAAAGGTGAGAATGCGTGTCGTCACACAACCACCAACCTGTTTTCTGTTGCCCCCCCCCCCCCCCCCCACACACACACATCGCATTTTCTATCCAAACTCTTATTTTCTTCTTGTTCGTCCTCCCACCCCTCACCACCCCCTCCCTCCCCACCTCCCATCACCACCTACAGAAAATGGGTCACGCTTAGCCTTGCACTGGGGGGGTGAGGGGGGGGTTGAGGGGGGGTTGAGGGGGGTGTGGGGGGAATTAAGACATGATGTGCACCTTGATGAGTCAAAGCTTACACCATTATATCGTGACTCACCGTCTGGCAACACTCACAAGAGAGGTCAAAGTTGAGGTTTACTTAATTTACAGATGATTTTTTTAAAGGCAAAAATCAGAGCACACCATCTTTTTTTTTTTAATGACCTTGACTCTTGAAGCACGACGGTACGACTACTGTGTACGATGGTACTACCAGTGTTTACGAAGGTACGACCACAGTGTACGACGGTACGACCAGTGTTTACGAAGGTACGATCACTGTGTACGACGGTACGACCACTGTGTACGACGGTACGACCCTCTAGAACATTACTGTACCATCCTTAGTAATCACTGTTAAATGTCAAACTGAAAGACAGTTCATTGTAGCCAAGGGTCGTAACGCCATTATAGCCAAGGGTCGTACCGCCATTGTAGCCAAGGGTCGTACCGCCATTATAGCCAAGGGTCGTACCGTCGCGTCGTCGTGATCAGAGAGTTATGAGTGGATGGTGGGGGGATGATGGGGGGAGGGGTAGGATCTCATGGACCAAGGACACCTATAAAGTTGATTTCTAAAGTTTCACTAAAAAAAAAAGAGACAGTTTAAATGTCCACACACACACACACACACACACACACACACACACACACACACACACACACACACACACATACACACACACACACACACATAATATGAAACTCGACAAGTTCCCAAGTGCACTTTCGTGCAATGATCACATCATCAAACTCGTTTCGGAACAGGGTCGTGACCGTCGTGCTCAAGGGTCGTACCTTCGTTCTCCAGCGTTTAAAGTAAACATCTTACAATCTCACAACCTTTAAATTACAGTACACATTAAAAATAAACCACCGTGAGAC
>NC_092269.1:2712340-2722340 GCF_036320965.1 Panulirus ornatus
GAAGAAGAAGAAGAAGAAGAAGAAGAAGAAGAAGAAGAAGACGTAGAAGAAGAAGAAGAAGAAGTAGAAGAAGAAGAAGAAGAAGAAGAAGAAGAAGAAGAAGAAGTAGAAGAAGAAGAAGAAGAAGAAGAAGAAGAAGAATGGGTTGTGGGATGGTACAACCTCTCAAAAGTTGTGATCTCTACAGAGAGGCGTGTTGCTTGAGGACACGTTCGTAAGTAGATTGTTCGGTAAAGAGTTTTTTATAACTTGATTAATAAATAGATACAACTACCTGTCTCTCTCTCTCTCTCTCTCTCTCTCTCTCTCTCTCTCTCTCTCTCTCTCTCTCTCTCTCTCTCTCTCTCTCTCTCTCTCTCTCTCTCTCTCAGCAGCTAAATCTAAAAACAAAAAAGGCCAACATTCACTTATACCGGAAACAAATATACGCAAACACAGCTGCTTGTGCACTGGAAAAAAAAACAAAAGCGTAAATGAAGCAATCATCTTCCACCAAAGGACTCATTTCAAAGGGGTCCATCCTGCCCCTGCTACTGATCGTAGCGCAACCTCTAGGGTCCTGGGGATAACAGTGGAATCCTTGGGACTTATAAAGGGATCAATACAACGCCTCACAAAAACGAGGAGTTTAGAGAGAGTAAGGAAGGACGCCTTGTTTGTGTGTCAACAAACATAAAGGAAACGACAGATGCACATGATGAAAACAAACAAACAAATAAACAAACAAACAAAAAATGGCAAGAAAGTTCGAATATGTATGACTGGTTGGAGGACACACCTGATGAAAGTCAATACAAAGAAAGTTCCGAACTTGTCCACGTAAAGTTCACTTCCAGCCGGAACTTGTAACGACGACACAGAAGAGAAAGCTCAACCCAACGGTGTACACCATGAAACACCCCCCCTGGAACCTGGAACCTGGAACCTGAAACCTGGAACGTGGAACCTAAAACCTGGAACCTTGAACGTGGAACCTGAAACGTGGAACCTGGAACCTGGAACCTAAAACCTGGAACCTGGAACGTGGAACCTGAAACGTGGAACCTGAAACCTGGAACCTGGAACCTAAAACCTGGAACCTGGAACGTGGAACCTGAAACGTGGAACCTGAAACCTGGAACCTGGAACCTGAAACCTGAAACCTGGAACCTGGAACCTGAAACCTGGAACCTGAAACCTGGAACCTGGAACGTGGAACCTAAAACCTGGAACCTGGAACCTGGAACCTGAAACCTGGAACGTGGAACCTAAAACCTGGAACCTGGAACGTGGAACCTAAAACCTGGAACCTGGAACGTGGAACCTGAAACGTGGAACCTGAAACCTGGAACCTGGAACCTGGAACCTGAAACCTGGAACCTGGAACCTGGAAATCATACTGGAATAGCATGGGACGAGTCTCCAGTGGTATATTAATGACAGACTTCATCGCCGGACATGCGAAGCAACGGGACGAAATGCTTAATATATTCGTGAGAAAGAAAATGGGATACTGCTGTGTTGTGTGGGTCGCCAAAACGAGACAAATAGTTTAAACATGAATGAATTAAAGGAATGAAAAGCACTTTAAAAGCAAAATGGAAGGTTTGGGACATCCAGACGTTCATTTACCATTTATCCAGTTAACGCAAACTACTTTATGGCATAATTAAAGGGATCAAAAGCCAAAGTGTTCTCGTATATATATATATATATATATATATATATATATATATATATATATATATATATATATATATATAAAAGATTCAATCTAGACAGCAATTTATATGACTTTCAAATATTTTGAGAGGATTCACAGACTACATATCTAACTAGTAATTTACACCCCGTCCCAAATCATGTAAACCTGTAAACAATTTAACACAGAGAACACGTGGCTTAAAACGTGGCTTAAAACAGTCATTCTATGTCTTAAAACAGTTAGTTTATGTCTTAAAACAGTCATTTTGTGTCTTAAAACATCATATTTGAACACATGATAATATTTGGACAGCCCTGAACATTACAGATGCGTCAACAACAAAGGTTTTTTAATCGGTTGCGGAGGAGATGATGAAAGCCTCATTTGCATACGATTATTCAGCCAACTCGTGATCTGCCGTCCAGTCAACCAGCCAGGCCAAGGGTCACACCAAGATGTGGGCGTGGGAGGGCGTGGGGAGTGGCCCCCCCCCCCTGAATATAGTGGCGCGCGCGCGCGTGTGTGTGTGTGTGTGTGTGTGATGTAGACGTGGAGGAGACACGTGGTGGGGGTGGAGGCGTGGTGCGGGCGTACAGAAGCGTCAGGGCGTGGTCGTGGGGCGTACAGAAGTACATGTCAAAGGGCATGGAGTGAGGTGGCTTTCTTTTCTTTAGAAAACTACAACACCTTGTATATGTAGGGCATAATCAACAACCCTCGCTTAAACTCCCCAACATTCGGGGAGAATCTCTCTCTCTCTCTCTCTCTCTCTCTCTCTCTCTCTCTCTCTCTCTCTCTCTCTCTCTCTCTCTCTCTCTCTCTCTCTCCAGCCATCACCTCTATCATCAACGCCACGTTGTTTTAATCGTACTGAACGACGGTTTTCTATAAAATGAAAACGGAAAGAGAAAAAAAAAGAGAACTTCAAAAAACTTAGAAACATTTCTAATATGCAAATCAAGTTAGAGATATCTTTAAAGTCTCTTTCTTCCCTAACACCCACCCCTCTCCCTCCCTCCCTCCCTCCCTCCGTTTTCTTTTTTTTTAAACGTTTCGCTATTTTTCACAATTCGGTGGACTTGAAACACTTGATGTGACCCTGAACGTTACTTAAGAGTAATTTTCCTCTGGGTGGACTAAGGGCGCCGCCCTGCGGATTGCCTCATCCTGATTGTGGCGTCTAGTACCAGCTGGCTGGCTACTGGACCAGCGCCAGAGAAAAAGGGCAAAACACACACACACACACACACACACACACACACACACACACACACACACATACAAATACAAAAAAAAACTGGCCAGACCAGTGGGCAACCCGCCCAGATGTTGCCACACGCTGGTCGTCGCCATCACCCATCCCCCTTCCTCCCTCCCCCTCCCCCCCACGGAACCCAGATGTTGGGCATCGAACCAGAGCCATAATACAGGAGGGGGATGTGGAGGATATCCGCCCGTGGTCTTCCCTTCCGTTAACCATTTCGTTAAAATATCAGATATGAGGTCAAGTGTCAGGTTGTATTGGTGAACATATATACATACATGAGGTCAAGTGTCAGGTGAACTGGGGGTGCTTCTCCAGGTCTGGGTCAGAGAAAATTCGCCCAGTTATCTCCCCAGACTAGCTGGAGATGGGGAGGGAGAGAGAGAGAGAGAGAGAGAGAGAGAGAGAGAGAGAGAGAGAGAGAGGGAGGGAGGGAGGGAGGGAGGGGAGGGAGGGGAGGGGAGGGAGGGAGAGCAAGAAAAAAACAGGGAGGATTCGTCTTGACCTTTTGTGTCAAGACATTAAAGATCTCTCTCTCTCTCTCTCTCTCTCTCTCTCTCTCTCTCTGTGGACGAGGTGTTCTACCTTCCCACCAGCTACGTGACGGGGGGAGGAGGTGGGGGTGGGGGGAATACTACCCCCATCTCCCCCCCTTCCCCGTAATCACAGGGTCATACTCGAGGTCACGTGGGTCAGGCACCGCGTTTTCTTCGACGCGAGCAAGGAGCGCGCGCACACCCACGTCTGCCTGGCGGTGCCAGATCGTGGTGGGGGGGAGGGGGGGGAGATTGTGGAGGGGGGGTAGAGAAGGATTAGAGGGAGGGAGGCAGAGGAAGACAATGACATGAGAGAGAAGAGAGAGAGAGAGAGAGAGAGAGAGAGAGAGAGAGAGAGAGAGAGAGAGAGAGAGAGGCGCTCTCCCCCGCTACAATTAGCGGCGTAGCACTCAAGCCCTAGTCATTAAGCGCTCTCCATCCCCCCCCCCCTCTCACGTTCTTGGGGGGAAGGGGGAGGGGGAGGGGGGAATATCCAAACATTTACTTACTTAAAAGAAAAAAAAAAGGATGAAAAAACAATGAAATCTCGAATTTAAATTCAGGGTTCGCTTGAGATGTCTCAGCGCTCTGTGTGTGTGTGTGTGTGTGTGTGTGTGTGTGTGTGTGTGTGTGTGTGTGTGTGTGTGTGTGGTGGGGGGAAGGGGGAGGGGGGGAGACAGCCCAGAAGCGACGGGTCACTGTGGGAAAGTCAAACTTCCGTCGCCAGACGCGTCGTACAAACCTTCACACCGAACTACGTCCCCCTACCGTCTGCCAAGCTAGCAAGCACAAGACGTTCCTTTTCAAACGTATTGGCACGAGCCAAGATAAACGGAGCTTACGTGAAGATAACTTAAAGATAAAAGATAAGAACTCTCTAAATAACAATACTGAACACGGGAATTAAGAAGGTCTTGTTCACTGGGGGCTGAAGTAAATGGTTATTGTCGTAAATAAGACACACTGCAAGATCCAGACGACTTAGGTAAACATACCATCAATCCGGTCATTAAATTGGAGGATAAATAAACGATAAATATCATTGGTCTTTATCTCACATGAGACACCGACCCCCCAAAAGACCCTCACATATATATCTGTAAGGGTCTTTGATTAGGTTGTTGTGGTCTTTGTGGGGAAGGCGGCGGTGGCTGGCGTGGGACAAACAAAAAATAAATAAATGTGGGACCCATTTGTCTTGACACCCTCCTGTGGTCTACGTGGGAGCAGACACACTTGAGGTCTCAGTGGGGGTCTGACAGACAGAGGGGATTTCAGTGGGGGCCGCCCACCCCCCATGAAGATTTTAGGGATGAGTGTGCTGGTGTGAGGAGGAAGGGAGGAGGGGGTGTGTGAGTGATGAAGGGCTTGTGTATATGGCAATTACTCGTGCACGCGTATTCGACCTGTGGTACTGAGGTCTTTTAAAAAAGTGACTGTGTACTTTTTATATCTATTATTTTTTTTCTGGGGGGTGAGGGGCACTTCCTTGAACTTTTACCACCTCAACCCCCACCTACACCTCCTCGACTACCCACCTTTCCCTCCTCTCCACCCCCTACCACCCGCTCATTCCACGCCCTCGCCCTCCGTGCAGGAGCAGATCAACGACTCACAGTCGACCCACGCCGTCCGTAACCGGCATGATGCAGTACGGAACCACCCCGCCACCGTCATCCCCCCGCCGACAGAGATCCCTCGTCCCTTGATGTGCAGTACTACACCACCACATCCACATCATTTTCCTTCAGCGCCCCCGTCATCCCTCGGTCGCCAGAGATCCCTCGTCCCCTGATGTGCAGTACTACACCACATTCCCATCTTCTTCCACGATTCCAATCCTCGCTTCTGACCGTACCTAACACGTGTGTCTCAGTACCTGTGAAAGATCTATGTGTTTCAATCCCACTGAAGGTCGTCTAGTGCATTCCAGTCTTCACAAAACAGGTTTCCATGTTAATTACAACCTACAACCAACGAATTGTGACCCAGTTGTAATTTGTCACTTCTCAGCAAAGCATTGTTCCCCAAGGAAATACAACCCGTAATCATGTACATTCCCGTTACAGAGAAATTACATATACTTAAAGAACTTTATATCCACCAAATCAAGGATTAATAAAAAAAAAAAAAGTGAGATTTTTACCATGTTATGAATCTAGAACTTTTCACTAAATCATATATACCAAAGTCTTAAACAACCAGTCCTCACCAAATCAAATTATCTTAAAGAAAAAAAAGCTAAACGGAAAAAATTCTCTAAGATGGGGAAAAAATCCCCCTTGATCACATCCATGTACAGCCCTATGTTCACCAAATCACATCTCTCTAAAAACAGATCAAAAACCTGCGTTCACCAAATCACGTCTCTCGTAAACTCCTTAACGGTAATTAGCCGGACAACTACGACAGGTCAAATTAAAGATGGGGGGGGAGGGGTCGTTAATGGATCTAATACCCCCCTAACTATATAATCAAGTGGTCCACATACACTGAATGGCTAATTTACCTCATTGCTTTAGTCATACGTATACATCCCTGCATAGACACTAGTGGCTAACTGTCCTCCTGATGTGTATAGTATACACACTTGTCTTGCTCCTACGCCTCCAGGGGGGGGGGGGGGGGGGGGGAAGTTGATTAACCAGTCCAGCCCACCAGAAACTAAACTGACCTTCCTTATCAGATAACAGCCCTCAAACCTCGCCGTAGCAGGCCGGGGTTAATCACCGGTCATTAACTGCATCGTTGGGAGGGGGTGTGGGGGGGGGGGTGCCAACTCGACCCCTTCTTCCGGGCGGTCCGTTAGCGAGACAAGGTCGTTAGCGAGACAATGACGCCATTCAGCTGGGACTACTTGGCACGATCTGGTAACAAGGATGTTATAAAGGTTTGGTACGTTTATGAATAGCAGTCTCTCTCTCTCTCTCTCTCTCTCTCTCTCTCTCTCTCTCTCTCTCTCTCTCTCTCTCTCTCTCTCTCCATAACCCCTCCTCCTCTCTACCCACATACGATATATTCCAGTAATTACAACCACCCCCACCACACCCTACCTCACACTCTCTCTCTCTCTCTCTCTCTCTCTCTCTCTCTCTCTCTCTCTCTCTTTTGGCCTCTTTCCCTCATTCCTCTCTTTCTTACGACAGTGCAATGACGGAGGAAGACAAGACCCATTTTTTCATCTTCCTCACTCCAAACAACCCTCCTCTGAAAATACAACCCCCCTACCCCGATCACCACTTCATTATACAGTGGGGGAAGGGAGATGTTATAGAGAGGGGGAGAGAGAGGGGGGAGAAGAAATCTACCTTCTTCCTGTTACTCTCTCCCCCTCCTCCCTAATCGCCCCCTTTAAAGAAAGGGAAGGGATGGGGAAAAAGCAGAGAACCCCTTTCAAAACCATCAAAAAAACACACACACACACACACACACACACACACACACACACACACACACACACACAACAACAACAACAACAACAACAACAACAACATACATCACAACATCATACAACAAGCTTGCCACATCCCTCCATCGCCCTACAGCTACGGGGAGGGACTCCCTCCTACCCCCTCCGCCCCCCCCCTCCCCCAACCTTATCTAACTGTAGGTAACAGTTAGCTGTGAACCACCCATCACCAGCTGAACCACCGCTTCCCAAGCCACCTGACAATTTGCTCTCTCAGCTAACAGCGCCAAGGTGGATCCCGCTACCTCGCGATCAATGGGCGAAGCTGAATTCCAGTGACTGACTGTAATCTCCAGTCTCCCCCTTAAGATCACTGTACCATACAGTCTTGATCAGCGGGACATCACAGTCTTGATTAACTGGTACGGTACAGTCTCCCCTAACTGTATTTTACAGTCACGATAACTACAGCTTCTGTAATCAAGCCTTAAGTTAGCTTAACTGTAACCTCACTGTATCTTAACTTTAACTGACTGCTATCTTTGATTCTGGCTGACTGTAGTTTGACTGTAGTCCCAGTTGAACTGTATTTTACAGTCTTGCAACTCTGTAACTCCATCTCAGTTGACTGTAACCTTGGATTCCGACTGACCGTATGCTCAATTAACTGTATCTTCCAGTCTTCCAACCCCTCTATAACTTACACTCTCAGCTAACAGTCGTTCACAGTCAATTACCTGTGGCTTGTTTCGCGACAGCAGTAACCATGAAACAACTCGTTAAGGGAAGTGGCATAACTTGTTTTCCCCCCCACACACACCGACGTGAACTGGCAATTAAAAGTCACAAACTACACCGACCATTAAGGAAACGGCCTAACGATCGTTCCAGTGTTCTCCTATTTGCTAACATCACTAGACGGTGAGTTTAACAGCCTCTCTTTATTGTAATTACACAGGAATGCATCTGGACACATAATTAGTCACTGTATACGTCTAATTATTATACAAATTACTTTAGTAAACTCATTCTCTCTCGTAGTAAGTCTGGGGTCTACGACACATTGAACGGTCAAGCTGGTGTGTGTGTGTGTGTGCGTGTGTGTATGTGTGTGTGTATGTGTGTGTGTGTGTGTGTGTGTGTGTGTGTGTGTGTTCAAATCCTGTTACACTCCGGGTCATCGTGACGCGTATCATGCTACGCCTCAAGACCTGCGTAAGGTGTCGTGCGTCACGCCCCTCCCCCCCCCCCCCCCCCCATTCCTCTGATACGCCAGATTTAATTCGATAATTTCTTAAGTGGGTTTATTGCATGGCCTCTCCGCCCAAACCCCCATAGTATAGGGGGGTGGGGGGGGAGGAGGACCTGCCCCGTGTGTGTGTGTGTGTGTGTGTGTGTGTGTGTGAGAGTGTGTGTGAGTGTGTGTGTGTGTGTGTGTGTGTCTAGGGAGGAGGGGGGGGGGGGGCGGGATGCTGGTGACCAGTGGGCAACCATCGCTGGCAACTGGTAAAGAGAGAGGGGGGAGGAGAAGGTTGGGTGGAGGGGGTGGAAGGAGGTGGAGGGGGTGGAGGGAGGTGGAACGTGGGGGGGGATGGATGATGGAGTTAAATGCTTGGTTGAGGAGCTCTCTCTCTCTCTCTCTCTCTCTCTCTCTCTCTCTCTCTCTCTCTCTCTCTCTCTCTCTCTGTTCCTGTAATTCTAATCAAAGGTTAAGTCTTTTTATCACACTGAACAACCAAATAATGGTCGTTATTCACTTCATTAAACAACCAATTAATGGTCGTTAATTCACCCTCATGCTTTTCTCGGGCGTTTAAAATGGATTAACTCGTTGGTACATTTAAACGCATGTGACGTTAGCCGGGGAACCACTAGTTATAACAACCCCTCACAACTCATGGGAGATAACAACTACCATATAACTATCGTCAACAACCACGACACACCACGCCCACAACCACGACAGACCACGCCTACAACCACGACAGACCACGCCTACAACCACGACAGACCACGCCCACAACCACAACAGACCACGCCCTTCATATCGCCTTCTCAATTGTACCATCAAATTCCTATTCATCACCAATGCCCTCAAACACCTCCCTATTACCCCCCCAATTACCATATAATCTTTCATCAACAGCCCAATTACCATTTCCAACTACCAGAACTACCACCACCGCCGTATTGTTTACATAACATCAACCATCTACGAACCACAACAGCAACAATCCCTATCTCTACCACTTCTACCACACCCTTCAACCACAACTACCAGCATCCTTCTTCAACCACAACTACCAGCATCTTTCTTCAACCACAACTACCAGCATCTTTCTTTAACCACAACTACCAGCATCTTTCTTTAACCACAGCTACCAGCATCCTTAATCCTTGACAGTACTCTAACCACAATTCTTCCACCATTACCACCACCCCTCGCCCATCACCAGACCCCCTTCCACCACCACTACCACAACACCCCCTACCACCACCACTACCACAACACCCCCTACCACCACCACTACCACAACACTAAACACACGCCCAGTCCCAAGTACTACCACACCCCCCCCACCACCACACCGCTCCCTCCCCCTCCCCCCACCTCCTCCAGGTCATTCGCACACCAGGTAGGTACCACACCTCTGCCCTCCCCCCCCTCACCCCCTGGCCTTGGTTAGCGGTACCGCCGGTACATTCAAGGCTGCCACGTGTACCGTTAACATATGGGGAGGGGGAGATAGATAAATAGATAGATAGATAGACATAGAGGAGAGAGAGAGAGAGAGAGAGAGAGAGAGAGAGTGTGTGTGTGTGTGTGTGTGTGTGTGTGTACTGCCTAATGCACGCACATTACAACCCTGCTGTGTTGTGATATCACAACACAGCAGGGTTGTGCAGGGTCTCCGAGCAATACACTGATCACAGGAGAGAGATTCTACACTGAAGGGAGAGAATACATACATAATGACAGACAACTGAAAAATACATAAAAATACCTTTTCCTTCACTACACTGTGACCACACACACACACTAGTCTTTACTCAAGCCTACACAGTCCCTCTGTGTATGTAAATAGGAAACTATAGATATACAGTAT
>NC_092269.1:2727340-2744840 GCF_036320965.1 Panulirus ornatus
ACTACAAAACACAAGAAAACAAAATCTATTCTGTATTGTGAAGAGAAAAATAATACAGTAGGGAAACCAGGATACAGCTGGGGTATCCGGTATAAGCAGAAGAAAATGGGGCACGGAGTCTGCACATTGCAACACCATGCATCCTTATCAATAATGGTCGTAAATCCCGTTCCATGACACGAAACTCTCGCCCCTTCTGACACCTTCGACCACATCACGTCAAGCCGCTACACATTCGACCATGAAATTTACTGGTCTTTACACTTTCACTGGAGAAAGCTGTGACGTCCTACACATTCAGTGGGAAGAGTAATACATTGTTTCTTACACATTCACTCTCTAACGTCACTTATACACATCAGACATTCACTGTGCTACACATCCACCGTGGAAAGTGATTGGGTGTTACACATTCACGGTGGAAAGTGACTGGATGTTACACATTCACATTAGAAAGCGAATGGATGTTACACATTCACCGTGGAAAGTGACTGGATGTTACACATTCACATTGGAAAGCGATTGGATGTTACATTCACATTGGAAAGTGACTGGATGTTACACATTCACATTGGAAAGCGATTGGATGTTACATTCACATTGGAAAGTGACTGGATGTTACACATTCACATTGGAAAGTGACTGGATGTTACACATTCACACTGGAAAGTGACTTCCATGTTACACACTCACCTACCACTCACCAATCACAACCCCCCACCCCCCGCAAGCAACAACCGCAGACACCTACCATCTGAACCACCACCACCACAGTCAAACCACCATCAGCCACAGTTACAACAGACGATTTCGTCACTCATGATTTACAGGAATAATAATAATAATACTATTCAAACGTCTTTTTTCCCCAGGCCAGCGCGAGGTTAACAAGGTGTTGTTGAGCAAGAAACTCTCAGATCACGTTGCAATTAATAATACATTATATAAATATATATATATATATATATATATATATATATATATATATATATATATATATATATATATGCTTTCGTCTGCTTCCTTGCGCTGCCTCGCTGACGCGGGAGACAGCGACAAAGTATAATCAAATATATATAAATATATATATACATTATATATATTGTATTAACAACCCCAGGGGCTATCACCAGGGGTTTCCAGTAGCTCCCAGGCTTGCGCTACACGCAGCAGCAGGGGCAGGATGGCCTTGTCTGTAACTATCCCCCGCCACAGGCGATGACGACCCATCGCTCGAGGTGTGACCTCACGCCATGGGAGTCCAGGCGCACACCCATGTACGACCCGTGAGCACGATGACGGTACGACCTTTGAGTATGATGGCCTGGTTTGTGACCTGACGATGAAGAGGGGTCAGGTCAAAGGTCGTATCGTCGTGCTCAAGGGTCGTATCGTCGTGGTCAAGGGTTGTATTATCAAGGGTCGTACCGTCGTGTTCAAGGGTCGTACCGTCGTGTTCAAGGGTCGTATCGTCGTGCTCAAGGGTCGTATCGTTGTGGTCAAGGGTTGTATTATCATCAAGGGTCGTACCGTCGTGTTCAAGGGTCGTCCCGTCGTGCTCAAGGGGTCGTCACCCCGACGCTGGTCCTCGTCTTCCCACTGTCAATAACACCCTTGTGTTTACACGAGTCACTGTTGCCAAACACGCACCACCTCGGGTCACTGTGTCGGCCAACTCGCCCCCTCCGTTATTTTGGAGGACTGACCCGTCGCCCGAGATGGCAATGATGGACGGAAGGGATGTGACGTCATCATCATCATGGCGGCTATTCCACACATCCTCTGCCAGAATGTTGGCCGTGCTCTTGCAAACGCGCACACACACACACACACACACACACACACACACACACACACACACACATATATATATATATATATATATATATATATATATATATATATATATATATATATACAGTAAACCAATTCATCGACCAGCCCTGGAGGGTACGATAAACAGCTGGGTTGGCTGAGGGCCGAAGGACGCACCAAGGATTCGAACCCAAAAGGCTGCGCCCGCAACTCATTCCTAACAACGGCATTAACGAGAAGCTCATAATCCTCGACCAGCCAATCCTCACAACTCACAACCCAGTTACCACAAGGCTCCCAGAATTCTACAACAGGGAACAACCCACAACATGGCTGAACATACATCATAATAATTGAATTATAATGTCGAGATTATCCAATAATCCTGATTAATATCCATTATATACCCTAGCCTAAGCTGGGTCACCATTCTATCGACCAAACCCTAGGTGTGGACGAACAGCTGGATTGACTGTGGACCGGTAACCAAAACCAGGATTCGAGCCTATGCGGCACGTAAATGTGTCAAGGTCAGGAACTCTCTCACCACTACACCAAGGACACACACACACACACACACACACACATAGAGATAGATGGATGAACATATAAATAGATCTAATGTCACATGTGTGTTGTGGTCCAACGGAGGACATATGTAACCTACATACACTTGAAGGACAACAGGTGTGGGCCATACATATGTACAGCTTTATGCTAGCATGTGTACACACATAGTGTTCCCATTACCTACATTCAGTTTTACACACACACACACACACACACACACACACACACACACACACAGGACCTCTTTCTAAAGTATCCTGCACCTTAAGGGTGCGCTGCATCCAGTAACAGAGAAATGTACACTCCATTGGAGTGAGAAAGGCCTTTCCCGAGATTGTACTCCCAGTGATACAGTGTGTGTGTGTGTGTGCGTGTGTGTGTGTGTGTGTGTGTGTGGAGATAGAAATTCTTCCCTTCACTAGATATAGCAAACCTAACCTCTGTTATGACTGAGACGATGGTCCTCCATCTTGAAAATTGTACTAAAACATCATCACTTTCAACATTGTAAAATATCAAATTTTCATAAAAAAACAATTATGTAGAAATATTTCAATTGTCACTTCTATTGGCAGAAAAATTCTAACACTCAAGCGTAACAGGAGAAAAATATTCAATATTTCCTACAATAATGTAGAAACATAGCAAAAACTACCCTTTAAATGGTATAGATAAAAACATAATTGTGAATAGTAACAAGTTAAATAATTTAACAGATAATTATCAGACCTCGCGCTGACTATGATTGATAAATAATTAACGTCTTAGGCCTCTTCTTAGGGGAGGGGCGGAGGGGGGGGAGGGGCAAATGTTCAAACTCCCTCCTTTGGAGGGAAGGGAGGGGGGGAGGGGAGGTAAGTAACGTTTAATCTCCTACAACAGCAGACCAAAAAAAACAAACGAATCACCAATACCGCCCAGATAAACGACCCTCTCCCGTTTTCGTAACTGTACTTCCCTCAGCTGTTGGACGCAGTGTGAGGTGGTCGGGGGGGAGGGAGGGGAGAGGGGTGAGGGGGGGCCCCTCTGGCCGGGCTGGGCTGGGCTGGACACCCCCTCCTCCTCCCCCCCCTTCTAGCAATGTGGCTGGACCTGTATACAACCACCGCCAACAACCACCCCCTCCCCCACCCCCCCCCCCTCGTGGGGGGGGAGAGGGGGGGGTTGAGACGACATGACCCGTAGCATGAAGACGACCGCAATGTTAGGTACTGAGTGACGAACACCTTGATCAAAACACACCACACCTTCCCCTGCACACCCCCCCCCCCCCACACACCAGGGGGGGGATATGACGGTGGTTGTGGAGGGGGGTGGAGAGGGGGAGGTTAGGGGGCAGTGAGGTGAGATATATATATATATATATATAGAGAGAGAGAGAGAGAGAGAGAGAGAGAGAGACAATGCCCTCCCTCGTGGTAGTACGGGGTAGGGAGGGCTCACAGAAAATGGGGTGTGGGGTGGCGGTTGGGATACACGAGGCACCGTTATATCGAGGTATCCGCTATAAAACGAGTTTGACGAGAAAGACTCGTTAAAAAAAAAAAAAAAAAAAAAAAAAACGCGCACCTCCCCCCCCTAAAAAAAACTTCAGGTCTTCTAAGAACATAAGGCGTTCAGGCGTGACCACAGTCATACGCCATCGGGGGCATGACAGTGTTTAAATTCTTAACAAAAACGTCTATTTTTGCCTGAGAGTTAATAACTTACCGGTCTCTCTCTCTCTCTCTCTCTCTCTCTCTCTCTCTCTCTCCCCGTCCACACATGACGCGTTTACATTCCCGTCTTTTTTCTTTTTAAATGACCACAGCGGCGGTGAACTATAATCACCTAATTACCTTAATTGCCTCGTAAGTAACTATGGTGGTGGTGGAGGAGCCCGTACCTTCAATACGTGTTGTCTGTACGCTAACCACCGTTCAAATTGTCAACAAACTGTTAAGAGACGGACGACTCGTGAGTGTACTGACCAATGGCATGACGAGGAGAGGGCGGGAATGGACCCCCGGGAGGTTTCCCTCGACCAATAGGAAGCCAAGGATTCCCCGCCGCCAAAATCAAAACCAAAGACGCGAAACTCTGCTGACATACAGTGTATATGGCGGTGATGCTGTAGTTGCCAGAGGCCGCCAGGACAGAGCCATCTATGGGATCGACTTGGGGACTTTTACAGGACAACACGACTTCAGGTTCAAACAAATCCAATTATCCATATCCCAGTCTCTCTCTCTCTCTCTCTCTCTCTCTCTCTCTCTCTCTCTCTCTCTCTCTCTCTCTCTCTCTCTCTCTCTCTTAAAGATACTAATAATGACATTAATCTTCTTTTCTTTTTTTTTTCCTTTTCGTCGCCAAAAGTTTTATGACAAAATGAACTGGACTCTTTTTTAATTATTATTATTATTCATTTTTTGAGACCAGAGAGTCGAACCCGTTGGATGAGGCAGGTACAGTGAGTGGAGCCAGAGGGTCATACGTGTGTGTGTGTGTGTGTGTGTGTGTGTGTGTGTGTGTGTGTGTGTGTGTGTGTGTGCTCCTGCTGCTGTTGCTACCAGGTACGTCGTACCTGCAACGGTACACCTGTGATGAGCAGTAATTACAGTGAGCCATGCATCCACCTGCTGCTGCCTCTGCTGTTGTACAGAGCAGAGGAACAGATGTACGTACAGCTCCCGCTGAAGTACATGTTCACGGTGTACTAAACTGTACCGATGACGGTGTACTTCACTGTACCGTCGTACCACTAACAATGTACTTCACTGTACTGTCGTACCACTAACAATGTACTTCACTGTACCGTCGTACCACTAACAATGTACTTCACTGTACCGTCGTACCATTAACAATGTACTTCACTGTACCGTCGTACCACTAACAATGTACTTCACTGTACCATCGTACCACTGTACATCATAACAGTACAATTCCCACTATAAGTGTACCATTAACAGTACATTTGTACCTCTGTGTATCAGTATGACCGTTCCACACACGCCCTACACAACATGTCCAAGCACAGTGTAAGTGTAATACACAAATTCATACAAAATACAACTTCTTTTATACATATAAAGATAAAAGATAAGGATAAAGAATACATATAGAAATCACAGATTTACAATAAAGTAAAGACGTACGATCCTTGAGCACGACGGTACGACCCTTCACCACGACGGTACGACCCTTGAGTACGTTTTACTACCGTTGAGCACGACGGTACGACCGTTGAGCACGACGGAACGACGGTATAATAGACTGGCTTCTGACTTGACCGTTAAGGGTCAGGTCGAAGGTCAGGTCACTGTTGCGTCCAACGGTCGTTACCGTGGTGGTCAAGGGTCGTACCATCGTGCTCAAGGGTCGTACCATCGTGGTTCAGAGGAGGTACTGAGGCAGGAGCGGTTGTGGTGGTGCCCCAGGGTTGGGGGGGGGAGAGGGGGAGGGGGAGAGACGCTAGACGCCTGTCCTCTCATGGAAAGTGACTTCCGGCATGACACACACACACACACACACACACACACACACACACACACACACAAACACATCTGTACAGAGGGACGTGTGTGTGTGTGTGTGTGTGTGTGTGTGGACAGGGGGGGGGGGGGGGGATGTTGAGGAGGAGGGGGTGGTTGTGGGGGGGGGGGGGGGGGGCAGCCTCTGGTGGTTGGAAGACGTGGGAACAAAGAGTTGACAGGAAACAGTGGCCAACTCAGCTGGGAATACTTCCCATGACCAGCAGGGAACCCTACATACATACATACATACATACATACATACATACATACATACATACATACGTAAATACATACATCCATACGTAAATACATACATACATACGTACTTACATACGTACATACATACATACACACGTGCATACATAATGTACATACATACATACATACATACATACATACATACATACATACATCCATACGTAAATACATACATCCATACGTAAATACATACATACATACGTACTTACATACGTACATACATACATACACACGTGCATACATAATGTACATACATACATACATACATACATACCTACATACATGCATACATTATGTACATTCATACGGAGGCCCCACACGTGTAAACCTTCTTCCCCGTACAGTACACACGGAGAAATGATATACATCTAGAATGTATATAAATACAAATGTATGATGGTCTCTGAACTACTGAACATACACATCAGATCCCAGACTTATGTTACTCCATCACTTAATACATCACGTGTATCTTGTATAACTACATAGAGTAACAAGCTCAACTGAAAGAGAGAATGTATGTGAGTTATGTTATAAAAGGAAGTTATGTGAACATGGGATTTATGCGAACACGGGAGCTATGTTGGCATGAGTAATGTGGACAAGGGATCTATGTGATGATGGGAGTTATGTGTGTATGTGATGGACAGAAAACACACACCCTGACGACAGTTCATCCCATCCCTTGACAACTTGAACCAAACAAGGCGAAAGACTATGTAGCCAGACACACACACACACACACATATATACACACAAACACCAGACTCCATGTGTAACACAGTGGTGACCCACCACTCCTTCCTCCCGCTGGAGGTGGTGGTGGGTGGTGGTGGTGGTGGTGGTGGAGGAGAGCTTGGGGGTGAGGGGGTGGGGTGTGGTGGTGGGTGCGAACCCACAGCTTGAAGTGTTAACAACAAAAAAACAACCCGACCACCTCATAAAAACCCAACACGTCCAATCCGAACACTGGAGCCGTTAGTGTTGTAGGTGATTGTGGCTGGCTGGCTGACACACACACACACACACACACACACGCTGCAGTGGGGTGGGTCTGCGCAACGACCCACCAATTTCACAGGTCCCGGGTTCGAGACCCGGAGAGGGCAGCCGACTTACACACAACCCCCGAGCTGTTTACTCCCCACTTTTGGGAGGCTGGTCCACGAATACGTACATGAAGTACACACACACACACACACACACACACACACACACACACACACTCCTCTTTCTAACCACTATCCCTTTCCCTAGACCCCCGGTCCAACCCAGCCCCTATCGCCCACCCTAACCTATCCTCTACACAGGGTACTATCCCATGATCGTCCAACCATCTTCATGTAACCAATGCCCCCCCTTCCCCTCTCTCTCTGTCCCATACTAGCCTGGATAGTCACTTCATCCCTATCATATGTCCTCGAGCCACCTATCCATCTAATTCCTGGGCATCCCCGGTTCCCAGGGCCATCCCTGGGGAACCTATCCTCAGCAGCGATGATGTGGGAGGACGTGAGACAGGATAGCTCACATCATGAGACAGGATAGCCCACATCATGAGACAAGACAGCTCACATCATGAGACAAGACAGCTCACATCATGAGACAAGACAGCTCACATCATGAGACAAGACAGCTCACATCATGAGACAAGACAGCTCACATCATGAGACAAGACAGCTCACATCATGAGACAGGATAGCCCACATCATGAGACAAGACAGCTCACATCATGACCCAATATACATCACATATTACAACCATTAAATACAATCAAATATAAACATCAACACTTGACATATGAAGGAAATCAACTATTCTAAATATTTCACAAATACGTCCACTGCAGGAGAGAGTAAATCTCCCATATCCCCATATTGCGATGTTAAGCTTTACAGTGTATTGATTATAATGATACGTTATCCATAAGGTCGAAAATATCAATACTGAATATTCCCTCCACTCCACACCACCACTGGACCATACACATCAGTGGAGCTACCCACTGTGAAATGCTGGGAAGCGAATTTGCATGTTTAGTGGGGGGGGGGAATGGATGGACAGTGGTGGGGAAAGGGATGGGAGAGGGAGGATTTGGGTAAGGGGAAGAGTGAAAGGGAAGTAGATGATGGGGGAGGTAAAGAAGACTGGAGGTTTATATATCAAATAAAACTCGAACAAAAACAGTCATGTGCAACACGCTAAGCGTAGTAGCAACAAAAACAAAGAGATAAGAACAGATAATGATCTAACAAGATGACGTAAACATGTACGTAACACAGACAGGAAGTGTCACTTGTACGATATACATGACATAACGAGTGTGAACTACGTCAAAAATGGAGACATCCTATATATATATATATATATATATATATATATATATATATATATATATATATACATATATATATATATATATATATATATATATATATATATATATATATATATATATATATATATATATAAAACAGCATCTGTGTATTGATTATTTAACATATTTCTCTCCCTGTTCGTACAAGATTTTTAGGAGAAATTCTGTGGCAGTTGACATTTGGATGCACACTGTAATATCTTTTTTTCATATATATATTTTTTTCAGCCACAGAATTTCGTCATGGTTCACTTGACCAATGCATCAAAGACAAGAGAATGGTGTGTGTGTGTGTGTGTGTGTGTGTGTGTGTGTGTGAGTGTGGGTGGGTGTGTGTTGCCTGTCCCTCTACAGATAAATTGATCAATTTAACAATGGTTCTGTAAATGTTATATTTCCCTTAGTCCCTCCTGAACCTTTGCCTCAGGATTGAACGTTTCATATATATATATATATATATATATATATATATATATATATATATATATATATATATATATATATATATATATATATATATATATATATATATATATATATATATATATTTCCACTTTTAGAAAGTTAAAAATACAAGGAGGGGAGGGTTTCTAGCCCCCCGCTACCGTCCCCTTTAGTCGCCTTCTACGACACGTGAGGAATGCGTGGGAAGTATTCTTTCTCACCTATCCCCAGATATATATATATATATATATATATATATATATATATATATATATAATTTCTCCCTTTTTCATCACATATTTCAGTCTCCTGTTCCTCTCTCTCTCTCTCTCTCTCTCTCTCTCTCTCTCTCTCTCTCTCTCTCTCTCTCTCTCTCTCTCTCCACCTGTTCCCCCCCCTCTCCTCCCCCATGGCACGTCCACCAAACATCACTTCCACTCAACACCCTCCACAGAAGCCACCCATCCATCCCCCCCCCCCCCACCGTGGGGAGACGCGTTGGTGGGGGGACGGCGCCTCTCCCCTGACGGAGGGGCGAGAGAGTTCACAAAAGCTTCGTCTCTTTGACTGTGGGGTTCCTGAGGGGGGGGGGGGGGCTTCTTGTTGACCGGTGCGACGTCTCAAAGGGTCAAGGAGGAGGAGGAGGAGGAGGAGAAGGAGGAGAAGCAGGAGGAGCAAGAGGAGGTTGAACCCCTTCCTACAAGACATGAGTCGGGACACCAGCGTTTCGCTGAGATCTCCGTGAGGGAGAGAGAGAGGGAGGGAGGAGCAGCATCACCACAGGGTCTAGTTCACTGGGGAAGACCGTGGATCTGAACCCCTTCGAAGGGATCAGAGGAGGCGCGTGATCCACGGCAGGCAAACCCGTGGTGTTGTATACGTACGCCGCAAACAGCGATGGCCCCCAACACTGAGACCCTGCGGAACCCCAGGGGCGACCACCTCACCCGCGTTGTATGAAACTCGTCCCCCTCACAACCTGACCTTGGAACTTGAAAGCTCCAGAGGGCTATCAAAGGGCCTCAATTCACCGACAGAACCTGGAACTTGAAAGTTTCAGAAGGCACCAGTAAGGTTCGAATTCACAATACCAACATGGAATTCAAACGCATCAAAAAAAAAAAGGTGGGGGTCCAATTCACAAGCTGAGCTTCGACCATCAAGCTCAAAGTTGTTAGCCCAAAATCAGGAGACAATCGTCCTAATTATGACTAATCGTTGTAGTTCTCGTTACCTCATAATTGCCCTAATGACACAACCATCCTCAGCACGTCATTTCCCTCCACGTCAGCAAATCACCATCATGAGCGTCAGCTAAAAAAAAAAAACAAATCTACGAATGGATGTGTGGTGTCAGCCATGACCTAGTCTGTCAGCCGATCAGAATTCCCCCTAGAGTCAGGTACGCTAAGCGTCAGCCAGGCTGACACAGGAGCGTCAGCCAGGAGGCCAGCACTCACCTGACGCCACGTGGAAGCCGTTCCTGCAGATGACCAGCTTGGCCTTGAACCTTCTAGGTCGCGGGACCGTACATCTGCCACCTTCCATCACGGTATATAGATGGAGACGAGCTGCCCTTCTTCATCCACACCTGACGCAGGGGGTCCTCCTTTCCCCCATTTTCTCTCTATTCGCTGTGGGTCAAGCGGGGGTCCGTCATAACGTTTTCTCTTCACTAACCACGAAGAAAACGATATATATATATACACACACCTCAACACGTTTTTCCTCTCGCTAATCACTTATGAGTGAACAATCGATCACGTTTTTTGTTTTCACTTATCACTCAAACAACGCTCTACCAACACGTTTTCTCTCGCTAATCACACAGAAAACTATACACCATCACGTTTTTTCTCCTCATCATAGAAAATGATACAACCACGGAAAACGGGAAATCTGTTTACCCTTCAGTTACCCGAGTCTCAACCAATCGTAGTACTGGCGTTAATCACTCACTTTCTTAAGAAAATTTCATAATTGTTATTCTTATATATAAATAACATTGTCAATAAAATCGTGTAATGTAAACAATGACGGTTTTCTATGATGGCAGAGAACACCCGAAGCGGTTCTTCAAGTCTTGTCAGAACAGATGAAAGACACACACACACACACACACACACACACACACACACACATACACACACACATACACACGAAGCCCTACAGAACACTCATATGCACAGGAGAACACGACAGAACACGAGTGAACACCTCCCACACTGTCCAGGGCAAACTGGAGCACAAGAGGGGTAGGTACGTGGTAAGCATAGACCTTATCAATGGCCTGTTATCACCTCACTATCAATCTTATCTCTGATTCACCTGTGTTCACCTGTGTAAGGGAGTGGGGGTGTGGGGGGGGCCTTAACTCTCTCTCTCTCTCTCTCTCTCTCTCTCTCTCTCTCTCTCTCTCTCTCTCTCTCTCTCTCTCTCTCTCTCTCTCATTATCTGGTCTACCCTCCTCATAAATCGTTTAATGAGTTATCAGAAATTCATGCGAGTTTAGATAAGGGTACGATAAAACCTATATATATATATATATATATATATATATATATATATATAAATATATAATCAAGTGAATGATAAGATTTTTTTTCAAAAGTCAACTGTAACTCATTGATACAATCATTCAAATTATCTTTGCTTTTATGCAAGTTGTTCTAAATATCTTTTGGGTGTATATACAACTTTTTTTTTAATTTTGTGTTATTTCAATTGACTCGCTTAAATGTTCTGATTATTAACGACTTGCGTTTGAAATGTGTGGTTATAAATGTCTATAAATTTATTTCTCTCTCTCTCTCTCTCTCTCTCTCTCTCTCTCTCTCTCTCTCTCTCTCTCTCTCTCTCCCTAAGCCCTTGCCCCCACCCCCTTTATTCCCCTCCCTCCAAATTAACTCCTCCCCTTCCCCCGTGTGGTCGAGATAAGGGGGGCACGCGCGTGCATCGCCCTCGCCGAGATAAGGGGGGGGCACGCGCGTGCATCGCCCTCGCCGAGATAAGGGGGGGCACGCGCGTGCATCGCCCTCGCCGAGATAAGGGGGGGCACGCGCGTGCATCGCCCTCGCCAACGGACGGATAAGATTACCACACCGTGATGACGAAAGTGTCCTCGTGAGACCCGGCGGTCGAGGACGACGAGACGAGAACGACGAGCTGAGAGGCCACCAGGGGACGAGGCGAGAGCGAGGCCACAACATCAGGTCCTCGATGACCACCAGGCGTCTCTGTGATAATCAAGGAGGAGAGGAGAGCCACTGGGACCTCCACCCTATGTTATATGCCCAGTATAACGGCTGTATGTATACATACCTGTATACCGTATACTATACGCCTGTATACCGTAAGCACAGAGCGAGGACCTTCACAGCTCGCTGTATACTGTGTATGTATACATAAGAGTTCTTGGCTGTAGACCGTGTGTTAATGTCTATATACACTGTGTATACATGCAGTCACTACCTGTATACTGCATATACATACGGTTACCGCCTGTATACCGTGTACGTGGAGTAACTGGGTGTATACTGTGTGTGTGTGTGTATGTATGATGTCCCTGATGGTAAACAGTGTATCTTCCAGGTTCCCCTGGATCACACAGGGAGTGTGTATCTTCCAGGTTCCCCTGGATCACACAGGGAGTGTGTATCTTCCAGGTTCCCCTGGATCACACAGGGAGTGTGTATCTTCCAGGTTCCCCTGGATCACACAGGGTGTGTGTATCTTCCAGGTTCCCCTGGATCACACAGGGAGTGTGTATCTTCCAGGTTCCCCTGGATCACACAGGGTGTGTGTATCTTCCAGGTTCCCCTGGATCACACAGGGAGTGTGTATCTTCCAGGTTCCCCTGGATCACACAGGGTGTGTGTATCTTCCAGGTTCCCCTGGATCACACAGGGTGTGTGTATCTTCCAGGTTCCCCTGGATCACACAGGGTGTGTGTATCTTCCAGGAAGTGGCTCCATTGGCGGGGGAGGCCCGCGCCATATGGCGTGTGGCAGGACAGCCAGCCACCACACCGCGCCTCCCTACAGGAAGTGGTGGTGGTGTGGCAGTGTTCAGACGAACAGCAGACCGGCTTAGCCACACACAGAGAGGGGGGTTGGGGGCCTCCTCCTCCTCCTCCTCCTTCCTCCTCCTCCTCCTCCTTCCTCCTCACTCCTCCCTCCTCCTCCTCCTCCTCCTCCTCCTTCCGTGTTCAGTTGAACACCATAAACACCCTTACGAGACACACCGTCATTAGATGTTTCTCATCATTCTCCTTTTAACACGTCCACCTCTCGTCCAGAACCGTTGTTAACGATCGTTAACCCGTTGTCGACGGGATCATACTGTTGTTAACGGAAGGGCGCTGCCAACGGACCTTTGGAGTCCGTCCCTGTTAACGGAATTGGAGGCGTGGTCAACGGTAGGCAAGTCTGACGTCAACAGAAGCACAACGTGGTGACTGATGGCGTACAGTGCCGGGCGGCGTCGCGTCGCCCGCGAATCGGTGCGTAGTACGCAAATCCATACGCTGTTGACGCAAAGGTGCGTCCTTGCGTTCAACGAAGGTTCACTGTCTCGTGAACGCGGACGAGACAGTAATCAACGCTGCCAACCACCTGCCACCACCCCAGCTGCCACCATCTGCTGACACCACCACTGAAACCACCCCAGCTGCCACCACCCCAGCTGCCACCATCCCAGCTGCCACCACCCAGCTGCCACCATCCCAGCTGCCACCACCTGCACCTCTTCCGCCAACACTTCCGGGTAGCGTGGAGGCAGCGTTGCCACGCGGGTTGCCAACGCCCGTCTACACACACGCCACGGGGGCACAGCGTGTGAACCTGCGGGTTCCCCGCTGGGATTGCATCCCCCCCCCACCCCCCCCCCCCCCCTTCCCAGCAACGTGGGAAAAGAAAAAGAAAAAAAAAGGAAAGAAAGATCGGCAATTAACATCGTGGAAATCTTTCACTATCAGTGAATAATGTTTGTATAAAATACACACACACATGTCCTACACTATCCTCACCTCCCACAACCATCTTCACTATCCTCACCTCCCACAACCATCTTCACTATCCTCACCTTCCACAACCATCTTCACTATCCTCACCTCCCACAACCATCTTCACTATCCTCATCTCCCACAACCATCTTCACTATCCTCATCTCCCACAACCATCTTCACTATCCTCACCTCCCACAACCATCCCTCGTACATAAACACTTGTCATTCACACCATCTAATTCACGAGGGCCAGGGAAGGGGGGGAAGGGGTCCCCCAACCCCCCACCATCCCCCGCACGTTGGCAAAGGCCATGAAACCCCCCACCCCCCCAACACACCCTCCCCCCCTAGGGTAGACTCGCTACCCAAAGATATGGCATGAAATGCCCCCCCCCCAGCCCCTCAACCCCCCCCACGAAGGCCTGCAACACTCCCCCCCTCCCCCCCCGTCAGCCACATTGGCCTTGCAACACTAGTGTTGCCCACAAGGGGAACGGCCAACCTGTCTCTCACGTTCATGGCTCAGGATCTCCCCCCCCCCCCCACCGTGAACGTGACTTTCGGATCAGATAGTGTGTAAATGGAACGGTGTGTGTGTGTGTGTGTGTGTGTGTGTGTGTGGTAAATGCCTATGTAATCACCTGTCTGTATACACAGTGGAGGGAGGTTTAAGCAAGTGGGGGGCGGGGGGGGGGCGACGCCATGCCCTTATTCCCATCCTTTGAAATGTCCTTCAGCCTCGTGCACGCGCCCACAGCTCCCATGCTGGAGGAATGTATTTCCACGTCCCCTCCGTACACACCTCTTCCTCACGCCCCTCCGTACACATCTCTTCCTCACGCCCCTCCGTACACACCTCTTCCTCACGCCCCTCCGTACACACCTCTTCCTCACATCCCTCCGTACACCCCTCTTCCTCACGCCCCTCCGTACACACCTCTTCCTCACGCCCCTCCGTACACACCTCTAGTCGAACCACCAGTTGTGGCTCCTCGTCTTGTAACCAAACGTCTTCGCTGCTCTCGACAAATCAACACGAAGTTATCCCTGTCTTTCCTTAGTCCTTCCTTGCTTCCTTCCTTCTTTCCTTCCTTCCTTCCTTCTTTCCTTCCTTCCTTCCTTCCTTCCCTCCTTCCTTTCTAAGATAGGTAGAAATACAGAGAGAGAGGGGGGGGGTTTCCCTCGTAGTTCATGCCACGTCACGTCTGGACCCCCGTTCTAGCCCGGGGCTTCCATCACGTACTGTGCCCCCGTTGCCACCAGCCCCACAGGGGCCCCTTAACTGTGTGTGTGTGTGTGAGAGAGAGAGAGAGAGAGAGTACGCGCACACAAGTTTTGCCGTCACCTTCCAGCTCTGACGGCGTACGCACGTACGCACGTACGCACGCACGCACGCTGCGTATTATCATCCCTGGACATCTCACACAGTCGTCGCTCCTCCACACCCACACACCTCCCTCTGTACTGGCGTATTATTCTCACAATGAAGCAAAATGTCGCTCATCTGCCTCGGGGATCTCCCTCCTCGCTCACAAGATGTTCTTGTGAGTTCTCTCTCTCTCTCTCTCTCTCTCTCTCTCTCTCTCTCTCTCTCTCTCTCTCTCTCACACACACACACACACACACACACACACACAAACACACACACGCACCCGCTTCCACGAACACCCTCGCCCCCTCCCCTTCCACTCCACCTTTAACGAGGCGAACCATCGCCCGAACTATCGCTAACGAGCGGGCGGGCGACGACACTAAACCCCCAACGAGACTGGCTGTTCATCGCCGCTCACGCAACGCGACGCGACGCGACGCGCGAGCCTTCAGGGCAAATACCGACCCAATCGCCACTGCCGCGCAAACTGGGCAACCATGACGCAAGCGGCGTGGGGGACGCGCACGCGCTGGAGGCAGAAAACGAGAGAGGGAGGTGGTTAAGCCAACAAACCAGCACTTCACCCGAAGACGGAAACGGCTCCCAACAGGTCAAGGACGCCAAACTACCCACGCTGGAAAAAGAATGATTATCGTAATACATGAATTATCATCATAGTAGTTATCATTATCATCATTATAGATAATAATACATGAATTATCATCATAGTAGTCATCATTATCATCATTATAGATAATAATACATGAATTATCATCATAGTAGTCATCATTATCATCATTATAGATAATAATACATGAATTATCATCATAGTAGTCATCATTATCATCATTATAGATAATAATACATGAATTATCATCATGGTAGTTATCATCACTATTATCAGAGATGATAATACATGAATTAAACTACCAACGCCAAATGATCGTCGCCTGTTTCATAAACACGACAGCGGGTGTGTTCAGGGAAAGAAATGAGGGTGGGAAGCCCCTTAAGGGGGGGAGTAAATGGGGGTTTTCCTCGCGGGTAAATGGGTTTCCGTACTCAACCTGAAACCCTTGGTGATGGGTGGGGGAAAACCCCCTTCCCACCTACTATTTCCCGGCTGTACCGTACCAAAAGGTACAGTACGGTACAAGATGGAGTGGCTACGGTGCATGGTAAGGTATAAGGGAGCGACGCGTTCACGCCCTTGAGAACACCACGACGCCCCTGCCTGCCTGTAGTGAGGGCGGACCTGCCATGGCCCCCTCCCTCCCTCACCCCTCCCACCTGCGTGCTACGCTACGCCCGTCGCATCTGTGTGGTGGTGTTGTGACGCGAAATCACCCGTCACGGCTCCTCCAGAAGGCGTATGAAAGCGTGGGCAGGAAGTCTGAGTGGACCAACCAAGGGGGAAAGTCTGGAGACACGGATAATTAATGAAGTTTCCCTTCCAATGTGTGAGGGTGTAAAAAAAAATTATGATCCCTCACAGACAACGGAAATATATTCATGTATATATATATATATATATATATATATATATATATATATATATATATATATATATATATATATATATATCAACTATTTCTTGTCTTTTATGTGCAGTAATAATCTGTCTTCGCTATTAAGTGCTAACTACCATTAGACTGTACGACCTCCAAGTGGGATTACCAGCGGAACGAGCTGGCGGAGGAACCTGTTAACAACTGGTTCTGTCGTTCTACATTACCCCCTCCCCCCCCCCCCCCCCACCCCGAGTCGAGTCTTCGGCTCCAGATAATGCCAAGACACACAAGACCTGTTTTACCCCACACGTTTCCTCTCTTCACGACATGTCCGATCACACAGTCGTAATTCTCATGTTCGTGTCGCTAAATTTAAACCGCTGTGGAGAGCAACGTCACTGAGCCAAATATAACTAGTATATACATCAGAATATATATATATATATATATATATATATATATATATATATATATATATATATATATTATTTTCCAAAAGAAGGAACAGAGAAGGGGGCCAAGTGAGGATATTCCCTCAAAGGCCCAGTCCTCTGTTCTTAACGCTACTTCGCTAATGTGGTAAATGGCGAATAATTTGAAGGAATATATATATATATATATATATATATATATATA
>NC_092269.1:2749840-2774840 GCF_036320965.1 Panulirus ornatus
AGCAAACAACATCTTCGATACACATCTGCGTCTGTCAAAACAGACAGGAAACCGCCTCCAACCCTCGCGTTTGGAGGGAGGGAGGGAGGGAGGGAGGGGGGGTGGGGGGGTGGGGGGACCACATCTGCCGGACGCTGGGGGAGGGAGGGAGGGAGGGGGGAGGGAGGAGGAGGGGGTGTGTTCGGGGTTGTTCAGAGAAAGTTCAACGCCCAGTGAACAAGGACCAGTTCAAGTGTACTGGGGAAGTACACCACTGAGTACACTCATCCCCCGTGAACAGCCCACTTCAACGCTATATATATATATATATATATATATATATATATATATATATATATATATATATATATATATACATATATATATACATATATATATCCTCACTGAGAGAAGCAAAGCCATCTAGTGTAGACCACAAGTGGTGACTATGTGTGTGTATGTGTGTGTGTACAGACAGACATGGAGACACAGAAAACGGGGGATGTGTCCACAACATTCCCTGAAGGCTACGAATATTTCCACGGCGGAAATTACAACCTTGTGGTGAGGTTAGCGGTGTGGAGCAGCGGCGTTCCTCCCTGCCCTGGAATGAACTGGTTTCGTTTTTCAAGGATTCCACCACACAACACCATACCACCACACCACACCACACACCACCACACAACACCACACAACACCACAACCACACAACACCATACCACCACAACACACCACACACCACCACACAACACCATACCACCACACCACACACCACCACAACCACACAACACCTCACCACCACAACCACACAACATCACACCACCACAACCACACAACACCACACCACCACAACCACACAACACCTCACCACCACAACCACACAACACCACACCACCACAACCACACAACACCACACCACCACAAAACCACATAACACCACACCACCACAACCACACAACATCACACCACCACAACCACACAACACCACACCACCACAACCACACAACACCTCACCACCACAACCACACAACACCACATCACCACAACCACACAACACCACACCACCACAAAACCACACAACACCACACCATACCACCACACCACAACCACACCACACCACACCACACACCACCACACAACACCATTGTTTACAAGAAGAAACCAACATTCGTTTTATCATGATTCTCGTGAAGGTGTTGCTTGCAGGAAGACATACATCACAATACAACAACAATCTATTAATACTTTTAGAAAAAAAAATGGATCAAAAATAGAATTGACGATAGATTAGACATTTTGTATGTCAAACGCTTGGGGAATATTTACGACATGGGCGGCTGACGAGTTATTATCAAACTACTGTATGTTGTATCCTAACTTAAAGTACAACCCACAACAACAACAACATACGAACAACTACAACAGACATCAAAACAAAAACAGGAGCATCTCCAGGGTACGCCACTCGTCCGGCGACGTGTGGCAACCCCGCCAGTCCGTCCTCACCCCCCCTCCCCCACCCACAACCTAACCCCCTTAAGAGGACCATCCCCTTCCCCATCCCCCCCCCCCACCTACCCAGACCCCCCCTCTCCTCCCCAGAGACCATCCTCCCTCCCCCTCCCCCAGCACGGTGTCTGGGGTTAGAACGCCTTCAAACTGGTGAACGTCCTGGCCCCCCCAGAGGGGCCTGGGGTCCACAAGCGTTCCCTCTCTCTCTCTCTCTCTCTCTCTCTCTCTCTCTCTCTCTCTCTCTCTCTCTCTCTCTCTGCTTGCGACCTTATCCAGCCGGCCAGCAACCAAGCCAGGTGCTCCTAACGAGAGCATCTCACGTTCAAAACTGGTTTGGAATGAAACGTTACACTCTGTCCTCAGACAACGACTTTATATCTCACACAGTAACGCAGTCGCTGCCAACACTGACACTGACTGTGGAAGACACTGCCAACGTACTCTCCCCCTCATCATCCCCTGGGGTTACCACCATCACTGCCAACACTCTTCATTGTCACCGTCCGTGCCTATAAGGAGAGAGAGAGAGAGAGAGAGAGAGAGAGAGAGAGAGAGAGAGAGAGAGAGAGAGAGAGAGGACTACCCCTCCCTCCATTTATGAATAATGACCCAATAACAACTTCGCGGATTTCACCAAATGTTACCAACCCACACTCCGTCTTCGTCACCAATATCTGCCAGCCACCAACCCACACCCCCTACAAAAAAAAGCCAAACCAGTTAGCTGTTTATGGACAACGGGGATCAAATAAAGACGAAGATAAACTATAAATGAAAATACATAATTACTCCATGTTTGTGGATGGCCATACGCTGGTTCCGGCGTACATGACAGCGAGAAGGCGGGTGTGAGGAAACGAGGCGTGTTCCTGGCGCTACCTAGCCACGCGAGGAAACGGCGAGCATGTATTTAAAAAGCGACTGAAGTATTGTGGACAGTGTTATAAACTTAAATATTACACACAAAGATAGCCTTCAAAATATGAATAAATATTCCCAGACAAACCTAAATATTTATGAATATTCCCTATCAGACCTAAACCTTGATGAATATTCACTAACAGACCTAAACGTTGATAAATATTCTCTATCAGACCTAAACCTTGATGAATATTCACTAACAGACCTAAACGTTGATAAATATTCTCTATCAGACCTAAACCTTGATGAATATTCACTAACAGACCTAAACGTTGATAAATATTCTCTATCAGACCTAAACCTTGATGAATATTCACTAACAGACCTAAACGTTGATAAATATTCTCTATCAGACCTAAACCTTGATGAATATTCCCTATCAGACCTAAACCTTACCAAATATTCCCCGCTAAAGCAAAACCTTACACAAGATATTCCCAATACTCCTTGCCAAATACAACCTTACTGAATATTCTCTGCCCTAAACAATATTGTCTACCATTTTCTTAAAAAAGATCGTCCTAAAACTGAGAAAAAAATGTTTTCTTTTTTCATCCAAAATATCTCGATATTCAAGTTTCGCCGAGCTCAACAACACAGATGCACAACAGTTGTAACAACAATAACACGATAATGAGTAAAAAGAAATAAGTGATAAATAAGATCAAATAACTGAGTCACCAAATGAATGAGTTGGGGGGAGAGAGAAAGGGGAGAGTGGGGGTGGGGAGGAGGGGAGAGAAAGGGGATGGTGGGGGGTAAATGGGGTGGGGAGGGGTGAGGGGTACGGACGGACGGACGGACGGACGGACAGCTTAGAAAGCTGGGATGTGGGCACCCCCATTTGCCCCGGGGATTGGTGTGTGTCCCCCCCCCCCCCCCCCCGACACAGTTACTGTCCCTGGTAACGTTACTCTTCGTCTCCCCAATCATCATTACCGGCGATTACTCTTCAGGCTCTGAAAGTTACCCACCCGACCCCCCCATTATTCTTAAGAGGTTGACTATGGCGTAAAGACTGCGCTACAATCAGTACCACGGTGGGCTCCTTGGATTGGATATGAGAATGAAAATGGAATGAGACTAAACTCCGCTATTATTATCATTATTATTATTATTATCATTATTATTATCATTATTATTATTATTAATATTATCATCATCATCATTAGTATTATTATCAAACAACCCGGGAGCTTCTAAAGGTTCAAGACTGCGCTACAATCAGTAGGAGGGTCTGGAGTGATCTTTAAAAGCGAGAGGCTCTTTGAGGAGACTGTACTCGATTCTTCAACAGGCGGGAGTCCGGTAACACCTGCATATAATAGGTTATATGGAAGAAGAGTGGGGTCAGGTGTGTTGACCCGTCCACACACACCTGGCTTTGACCTTTTACACCTTCAGGGATACATACGTGTGTGTGTGTGTGTGTGTGTGTGTGTGTGTGTGTGTGTGTAAAAAACATACGTACATAAATTTACCAATAAGAACCAAAACAGATATGAAATACACTGTACTTTGATCTCCTACGTGGAAACAGGGGAAAGGAAGGGGGAGCTTACCTTACGACCACGAAGCTTACGTAGAAGTGAATACATTAATCCATCCGTCAGGCCCAGTGTGTGTTCACAACCCCACAATCATATTTCCGATGCCACCACCATCATCACTACAATAACAACAGCACTTCCTTTTACGTAAATCATTCACGTGTACACCGACGCCTCTCCTGGCGACACGGAGATGAGCGCGGGTGAAGAACAATCACAAGCCGTTAATAGATGATAATTTCCACCACAGAATGGATAAGAAACCACATGCACCAGGGGGTTCCAGAGACCCGGCAACACCCAACCTCACACCAGACAGGTCAGAGCCCGACTGATGGTGTCTACCGCCCGACAGCTTCACCTACCGGTATATGTTCGCATCCCTGCAAAGTTTCCTGACTTAAAGCCCACACGAAACACTTTCCACGCTCATTTTCTTGTTCTAAGTCCACTATCTGCATACATCGACGATAATCACTCGAAATAATGACGTTGTCAGTTTATAGTCACTTAGAATGCAAAGAATATTCTTGAATTCAGGCGAAATATGGAGGCTCCCAAGCCGGGCGGAGGTTTGAACACAACTTCCTCTTTCTCTATTCACGGATCGGTTCACAGATGACTTTGGAAACGTGACTGCTGCCCCATTGTCCAACTCGGCCACGAAATATTCGCTTGGGATTTCATAAAATCAGATAAATAGGCGTAGAGAGAAATATTTCTCCACGATGTGTTGACATACAAACACACAAACCCACAGAGAGAGAGAGAGAGAGGGTGAGAGATTCTCTTTCTCTCTTCCTAAGCTCGTAAGTCTGTTTACGATGTGTTGGGGAATCTCATACGAATTATTATTATTATTATTGTTCTCTCACTCCTACGGTTTCTCTCGGGAGACACAAGCACGATTTGGATAGGTGTCTGCCATGTATTTAAATCTCTCTGTACGCAATGCGTATCTTTGCTGATGCTGAACACGGTGAGCGCAACGCAACACCGCTTTAACGCACGATCTCAACTACACTGAACGCTTATTGAAGACGAATTCCCTACGCACGATGTAGGAATGAACGCACGAGACTAAAAGTTATACAGGAATAAAAGGGATAGTAAACGTAGAACTTTTCAAATAAGGTTATTTGTGCGAACTGGTCGTAGAACTGCTTAATGAGGGTAACAGACGCTGGCATCACAGTTGGTGTGGTTGGTCATCGGTTCGAACCCTGCATCCGGCGTGAACATATGGGGAGGCCAGACCACTCATCTCTCTGAGGGGTTGCCGCCTTACCATCACCCCTCCCCCATACCCTACCTGACCCCCCCACCCCACGAAGGACGAACAGAATACTCAGCTTTGAATTTCATACTTACTGACTTCGTATTTCGCCCTATTCTGAACGCTGAAATGAATACACGTTCACCTTTTCATGAAATGATAATAATAAAAGAATATTATATATCAAACTTACCACAGGACATTAATTAAAAGGTACACAGTGTGTTTACCACAAGCATCAAGAAATATACACCAGACCAAACCACCAAGAGATTAACGCTAAGACCCCAGGCAAAATATGAATTAATGAACGCGCTATTTCATGACAGTGAACGCTGAATAATAACAGTGAACGCTGAAGAATAGCAGTGAACGCTGAACGCCAAAAAAAGGTTAATTATCTGAGATACAAACTTGACAATGAAGTTGAAGAATTCGTTGTACAATATAACGAACTTTGGCGGAGCCGATGAACTGTTTCCCTGTGTGTGTGTGTGTGTGTGTGTGTGTGTGTGTGTGTGTGGGACCATGTGCGACAGTGCACACCGTCATGGATGTACATGGAGTACATCATTACATGTACTTAAGGACGCTTTCTGTATGGAATGTGTAAACTCGAGTGTGTATGTCACACAAGGGCGTATCCAAGCCAGGAATTAACCCCCCCCCCCCTTCCCCACCTAGAAAGCCGTCAACCCTCTCCTCGTCTGTCAAGGCGTCATGAGACGGCACAGAAAACGACAGGAAAAAAAAAAAAAGGTCACATGGAGACGAGTACATCGACCTGCATTATGAGGTCACCTGGGTGACCTGAGGCAAGAAGAACCATCACAGGTCATCTGAAAACGGGTCAGCGTATATACCCGTATGGATCGTGTACTGTAAACGTGTGACCCTTGTGCCAAGCTGTACCCTCGTATGCTGTGTGTGGTGAACGAGTCTGTGTGATGTATGGACCCTAACCCGTAAGTGAGTGTATGTTGTATCAGTATGGTGTATGATGGGAAGTATGTATGATGTATACACTATACAGGGGGGAGGGGGGTTACTAACTATCCGTTAATGAGAAGCTTAACAAGGGTATTAATACAGTCTCTCATTTATGTGTCCTTCCTGTATTTCAGTGAGGTTGTTTACACTGGAAGCAGCAGAGAAAATCAACATCAGAAATATAGGTTGCGTGTGTGTGTGTGTGTGTGTGTGTGTGTGTGTGTGTGTGTGTGTGTGTGTGTGTGTGCGTGTGTGTGTGTGTGTGTGAGGAGGAAGTGGGGGGGGGGGGGAGTGGAGACCCGGACGAGGTCGAAACGAGTTTCAAACGAGATTCGAGACAACTGTTGATCTTGGAATAATATCAGATTGTTCTCACCTCCCCCGGGGGAGGAAAGCTATCAATATTCTCCCCGGGGGAGAAAAACCATCAATATTCCGTTCGTTGTGGTCATGGAGAGTCCGTCAAAATCAACTCAGGTGTGTGGGGGGGGAGAAGGGGGGAGGTGGGGGAGGGGGAGCTGATAATTAACATGTGAAAGCGAAGGATATTTGGTCATGCGAATATCTTGTTCCTTGAGCACGAAGGCACGTGTGTGTGTGTGTGTGTGTGTGTGTGTGTGTGTGTGTGTGTGTATGTGTGAAAACAAGAACGATAATAATAACAATAATAATAATAATAATAATAATGATAATAATGATAATTGATAACAATTACAGCCAATGTATTAAAAAGTAGAGATAAAAAAATCACTTCAGCAAATAGCAAAATGAATAAATTGTTTATAACGAGAAAAAACAATAACGAATAATATGTAACGTGAAATGACACACCGTCAGCCGCTTAACACCTCTTCAACAAAAGCATTTTTTTCTTTTGTTTTAGTTTATCCTGTAAAAAACAAGTTGCCGTCGCACAAGTACTCTTGTTCATCCTGGAATGAGATGTTTTAGTGCGCATTCCCTCATTCATCCTGGGATGAAGAAAATGCCCAAAAGCTCAGGACATTTCTTCGTCCTGGGAAGAAAATGCGTCGGTCTTGGCCTTGTTCATCCTGGGAAGAAGGCATGGGGAGGAGGGGTAATGACACTGTTCATCCTGAGAAGAGAACGACGCTGCCCCCCCCCCCTCCCCAAATGACCAGGGCCGCCTGAGGGGGACCACCTGCTGGTCCGGAAGTCTCCCCCCCCCCTTCCCCCCCCACCTGTCTATCCTCAACCCATCAACCGTCTTCTCACAACCAAGGATTCAAAATTCAAATACAACCGACAAATTAAAGAAAAAAATATATATACATACATCAAAGTTTACAATCAGTGTGAAAGTCATACATCTGTGGTAATATGCAGTGGTTAGCGAGCCATGAATCTCACGGACCAGGGTTCGAGTCCCGGGCTAGACAGCTGGGTCACAACCCACTGTCGGCTACGGTGCCGGGGACACCGGGGTTGTAACAACCCGTAAAGCACGCGTCATAGTACAGACTGAGAAACACCAGGTAAATAACATACATATTCGAATGGCTAGTTACTGACCTCTGCCTCACTAATTAATCCAGTCTTACCTCATCAACGTAAATCATTCTACAACCACAACTACAACCTCAGGGAAGGAAGGACGGACTGAAGCAAGAATACTTACCATTATCTAGTCAAACCTGAGGTTGTGTGGTGACAATAATAACACATCACTTATATATTCACATATGAAAAGGTGGACAAACGTAAGGGTTGTGAAAACGATACGATCAACATATTAATCTACAACGTCGATAATTATCATTATCAATAAATTATATGTTCCATGTATGGGCGATTATTACTTCTATAAACATAACATTCATAAGTAATTATGTACATGTACAACTATCAAAAACTACTTCTGTTTACCTGTTTACGAAGCAGATCTCACCATAACTCAAAGATACACAACGTCTCATATCTTCACGTCTCCATCTTGTCTTCCCTTATCATTTCCAGCGTTAAATATCTGATGAACAAAAACAACAGATGAATTAAAGAATGTAAAGAAAATAAAGAACGTAAAGAAAATAAATAAGGAAATCTTCACATAGAAAAGAGAGTCCTAAATAAGAGAAAATGGAAGATTTACATTGAGAGAAAACGAACATTTAGAGGATAACTACTCTATGTCATTAGATTATTCTACCGTAATATGTACTGTACTATGTACTGAACTCAAATTCTAAGTACAGGTCATAGTTAATAAAAACAAATTTCCATCAAGAGTTACCTAATGATTGCTTCTCCAAACATGTTTTTCTATAAAGTTAAGTAAGGTTAAACTACAAAGGTGATCTTACCGTCACCTTGACCAACGTACGGTCGGCGAATCTTCAGGTGACTCCAACACTCGAATGTCTCGAAATCAGTACATAAAAATCTTATGCACTGGGAGGTGTGGCTACATATGAGTTACATAATACGATACATATTCTCTCCCACCCACACATTGGCAGCTTATAATATATATAAGCATATAGCAGTGAGGAACAAAAGCCAGTATCGGTTAGATACATAAATGTCTTTGCCGATTTGGATAGACAGTGGCTATATTTACGGTACCGTAATGAACGACTCATACGTGAGTTCCGGTCACGGACGCGTGTCGGTAAGAATGGACCATTTTAACGAAATTCATCCGTCTAATTCTAAGCCGATTTCTCGACTGATAAACCGATAATGAAGAAGATTTAAGAAATCAATCAGAACCTAATCTAAGCATTTCACCGATGCGCATGCGCGACCGACTCACGTAAACATACAAATTCGCAGTGGTAATATTAATACTCCATTGCGGTACCGTTAATATTGCCACTGCGAATTTGTATAACTATTTAAGAAGTGGGGAAGGGTTTAGAAAAGGGACATTTTGGTTCTCAATCCAACCATTCCTTATGATTACTTTGGATAAGTTGGATTAAATGGGAGACAATCTCTTATGCCCGAGTCAACAAGAATAACAAACAACTTTAAATACGGAATATCATCATCAATTGGTACTGCATAAGTTCATTCTACACATGCAAACATCGACTATAATATTACGGTGGTGTTAATAGTATTATGTCCATTATCAACACCCTGTAGCTTCTATATAAATTGAAAATACCGGATAAAATCTTACCTTTGCCACTTGTTGACGACGGATGCAGGCTCTCCATCCACACGTCCAGCCCTGCTGTACCCAAGGCTCGTCACTTCATTCACGTAAACAAAGATGTTAAGCTGTGAATTCATTGCCAAATACCCCTAGCTGGTGACCGTGGAATTATTCTAATCATAAACAGGATACGTTTTCAACTGATACGCAAAATTAGATGAGAATTGTGTCGTATATATTAGAATGTGATGATTTCATCTAATATTAAGGTAACATTAGGAAAGATAAATAAACATATTCAGCAAAGATGAATCATACGGAGAATCTGTAAACTTTCATGGCCAACGTCTACCAGGTAATGTTTTTGCTTCACTTTCCCGTCCTTTTTATTTCAGATTTACAAAATTCTTTGTTTTTTAAATATGTTTACATATGTAACACTTTAAATATTATTGTCTCAACGCAGTAAATATTTGAATGGGATGCCAATGTTTCATGATTTTATTACTCATTATGTTTCGGTGCAGTGATAAAAGTGACACGTAAATAATACATTTAGTCTGAAAATGTAATATTTTGTATATGAATAATGTATTGCAACAGATACGAGCCTGCCACAGCACATCGACCTGCTGTGTCAACTCATCTATTAAGAATAAATCAATATACGAAAAGACCTCAAGAAAATTACTTACATTGAACTAGTGTAGAAACGTAATACAGTCTTCACATATTATGGCCTGAAAATCTTGGCTCACAGAAATATATATTGAATCTTAGGGTAATATAGGTTTACATATATATATATATATATATATATATATATATATATATATACCTCACATACCGTAGCTTACTCAGCTTATATGTTAATCTGATGAAATGTAGTTACAATCAAGAAAAAATATGCTTTAAGAAATCTCAATTTTACCTGCTTTCGACTGCGAAGGATCGTGTTTACAAATTCTAAATTAATTAATATCTCTATGTAGAACATATGTGTAAAGGAAGTGAATATGATGAATAACGTTAGGAAAAAATTTTTTTTTTAAACTTTTTCAAATTCATTGGTAACTTCAAATACTTTTTTCTTTCATAACTTAAAAACCTGTACCTTAATTCATGACTGAATAACCTCTAAAGTTTCCATCTCGATGTTATATTCCTAAAGTATGATATATTTCCTAACATTATTCGTAAAATATTCTTTTGAAATATAAAAGGCCTCGATGCATAACGGTCCCGTTTTCTATAATATCCTATACGAACTTACCCTCCAGCCAAAGGATTAATCAAAATAAATCGAACAAATTCCTAAATATGTCTTTATTCCTCTATAGACTGTGGTCTAAACATAATACATTGCAAAAATAAAAGCTCAGACACACACACACACACCACGGGTGTCATGAACAATAAACACTCTTAGATCCACTCTATATTGACATATCTTCCAATCTACTGAATATATACCGACGATCTATTCTGAAGGCAGATCTGCTCATACTCTCGCCCTACACGGGTCAAAGACGTCATCTGCAGACCAAGAACTCACTCTAGAACTGGGGGGATGAGCATCTATGTTTACACTTTTCGTATTTGTAGGAACATGAAGAAAATGGGATTGGGTATTCCCTGCTGGTCAATGAATTTCAGCTTCGTTAAATGTCAGGTGTTTCTTTGGCACCGAATTTTTAAGCTTGAGTGTCAGTCATGACAAGCTTTAAGCTTAAGTGTCAGCCATGACAGAAGCTTTAAGCTTGTGTGTCAGCCATGACAGAAGCTTTAAGCTTGTATGTCAGCCATGACAGAAACTTTAAGCTTGAGTGCCAGTCATGACAAGCTTTAAGCTTGAGTGTTAGTCGTGTCAATAAATTCAAACATTCACTTTCTGGTGCTGGTTTCAATTAAGGGGCTGCACGGCCATTAAAAGGTGGTTCTATTTAATACAAAACTTCCGCGAATCTCAACTTTCAGTGTTGGTGATATCGACATTTGAGCCTTTCTATTCACTCTAAATGAAGTCATGAACTCGTCTGCTGTCATCAGGAAGGCATCAGATGTCTGTGGTTCGAAATGATGTGGTCCCAAGGCTTTAGAATCATAACTTCCAAAGAGAGTATAAAGATGTCATAAGATCCTTATAGACCTACAGCAACGGTGATATCTGTAAGTCTCGCCCACACAGTCTGGCTTTGACATCATCCTGCGAAATCCACATGGTTCCTTCCTCTCCCAGGAAGGAGTCCGTCTTGCTTAGAACTAAAGGTTTTACTTGGTCTTCCAATACATTACATAATCTATACGTATAATCTACAGTATATGCATATATCTACTTACTATACAAGCGTATACAGGCTTACCTATTGGTCTTGGGAAGAGCAAAAAAATAATTAACATGTGGGAACAGAGGTGATAAATGAGTTATTATGATGAAGACACTGAAGCAATGAACTCTTTAATGAGATTTCTGTTATATGGCGTTATATCTTGGTTATACACAGATATACCAGGTAGAATACACTTTGATGGAGGTGAGTAGATGGTGGGAGGTATGACAGTGATTGTGGTGGAGTCTTGTTGTGGTGTTTCGTGTGTGTGTTTCTTCGTCGTAATGAGAAGGCATATCCCAAAGGGTCGGCGGAGGCCTTCTTGTGTTCTTGTTTTGACAAATGGGTGAAAATCAGACTCCTCCTTCATCAATAACATTTCATCTTCAACTACAAACATGAGGATGGGATACAGGCGTCCAAATGCCCCTTTCTCATGCCTTGCTGACACGGGTGTCTGAACCACCTGTTGTATACATGTAATAACATCTGTGCCTCTGGTGTATGGTGACCTAAACTACTTTAAGAACCATCTCGTGTGTGGAATCAAGCAATTTGCTTGTGTATACTCTACAGCAATGTACCTGTCCTTCAGAAGTACATCACTACAGGAACTATCTCTCGCACGAAAGACTACACTTGATTATAATGATGAGTGGGAGGGTGTCAGCATTAACAGTGGACCACCTTTGTGGATGGTTCTTGGACCTCGCCTGATGCAGGTTTCCTTTCTACAATACAGAGGACGGAGAGGTTTTGTGTAGAAGCGACATCTTCTACGTCAAGCATACACAGCTGGCTCTACGGCATCTACAGCTTGGCAGGGAGGGAGGAGGCAAGGAAAGGATGGGGAGTCAAGTGTGAATCTTCTAACCTCAGCCACTGTGGGCACTGACATGACAAAATACCAGGTCAATACACATTAACTTTTAAGAGAAAAAATGCAAAAATAATGAGTGCTAAAACTGGCAAAGAACTGGGGTTTATTTATAAGGTCTAGGGGAAAATAAAACGTCTTGTTGAAGGTGATATAGAAAGAAAGCTCAGAAAGACAACAGAAAAATCAGCAAACACATTTGAAAATGTCTGAAGAGGACTTGGAGTGATGCTGAACGAAGGGCAAAACATGGTGTCAAGAGGGGTCGAGCAAACATGGTCACTGGAACAGATGTTTCTGTACAGTGTCCATTCATTACAACGTCTTGACTCTAGGAAAATTGCCAATACACCAGAGGGAAAGAAGAAGGATAGAGGAAGAAGATAAAGGAAAGAAATATGGAAGAGGAAGATGAGAAATATAAAGAGCAATACGAAGACAAATTTGAGACTTAGGCAATAAAACGGGATTCGACGAACAGATGAGAGTGTATACTTCAGGAAGGTGGAACTCTCCTGATGATGTATGATGTTATGTGGAGGAAAGTCTGGCAGGTTACCACACTGCAGGGGATCAGGGCGGAGGAGGATGCATGTAGCACCCTCGATATAACACGTGAAGATACGCCAGCCGAGGAAGAGAAGACACCCTAGCATGAAGTAAGGGTGTGAAGGGAGTCTCGACTTCCTAAAAAAAATTGTAAGGGTGCGTGAGGGAGTGAGCACCAGGCACTACCACAAAGAGTGAGGCAAGGGAAGAAGAGGGAGGTAACTTCAGAACCCTGATATAAGTGCCTAGGAGTAGGAGGTGACCCTTGGCACTACATCCCTGGCGCTACACCTGTGGCAGATATGAGGCGAAAAAACACAAAGGGTAATATGGAGTGCTGAAGTAAACAACTCAGAGAGAGAGAGAGAGCTCTGAGGAAATGCAACTTTAAAGATGTTATGAGGCAAGAAATAGCGACTTTATACAAGACTCTGGGAGTTGATTGCAAGGGAAAGGGAGATTTCCTAAAAGGAAAAGGTGGTTTACATGTGAAAATATATATATGGAAGGGAGGGAATGACACAAAGATGGGAAAAAAGGATGGGAGGGTTATGGGCTCTGGGAAAGAGAGCCTAGAGGTGATGGGAGGGCCATGGGTTGTGGGAGAGGAAGGTGTACCAGTAGAGGAAGTTGATACAGAGGAAGGAGAGCGGGAACAACACGCGAGAGATCTCATCGATGTTCGAGACCGAGTTCATCTGCAGGAGGCGCTTGGCGGTCCTCTTGCTGTTCCTGCCGCTGCGTGGGAGGGTCTGGTTCCTCCAGTGTTGGGACGCCGCTTCCTCCTCCTTCTCCTCCTCCTCCTCTTGCTGTTGTTGTTCCTCCTTCTGCTGCCACTCCGCCACCCTCCGCACCTCCTACGGGGAAGGTCAAACATTTCTGTACTTGAAACAATCATTGAAAATATATCAAATATATTACACTTCCGCGGCAGTGTACTCTCTCTCTCTCTCTCTCTCTCTCTCTCTCTCTCTCTCTCTCTCTCTCTCTCTCTCTCTCTCTCTCTCTCTCCTGTACCCTACGGTGTCCCCTGGATGAATTAACTTGGTCACAGGTTTCGGCAAAATCCGCGGCAGGGGCAAATAACAACAAACAAACAAACAAACAAGACAGACTCGGCCAATAATCATTACGGGTACAATAAACAAAAATGAAAGGGGGAGGGGGACACAACGGCACCATTACACAAATTGTGAGTAAACATAATTACCCAGGATTGCTTCTAGGGTGTGTCAGTACTGGCGATGCATGTGATACACACTCGAACACAGACTCACAACATTCAACACGCACTCACATCTTCCCTAGACTGTTGTGTGCCCTCACTCGAACACAGACTCACAACATTCAACACGCACTCACATCTTCCCTAGACTGTTGTGTGCCCTCGTCCCTTAGGGTGTATAGTCCCCCTGGGTGTATAGTCCTAAGGGCTCTGGTCCTGCTCCCCTTGGGGTCTGATCCATATTCCCCTGGGGGTCTGTCCCTCCCTCACCTTGAGCTGGTCTATGGTCTGCACGGCCTGTGCCTGAATCGGCCCCTTCCCGCTGTTCCTGCACGCCCCCACCATCCTACTGACGAAGGAGATCCCGTGGGGCGTGGCACTAGTGGGCCGTGCCGTCCTGATGGGCCCGGAGGAGCCGCCCACGCCGTTGGGGCCCGAGTTGGAGCCCGTGGTGGGGGTCCTCACTCCCTCCTCCTGGTGGACCCCCGTCAGGCACACGCCTACAGGCTGTGGAGAGTCGAAATGTAACTCTACTGCCTCCAGCACGCCTCCCGAGGTCATACTCGAGTAACCTGCAGCAGCACGTCTCCCGAGGTCATACTCGAGTAACCTGCAGCAGCACGTCTCCCGAGGTCATACTTGAGTAACCTGCAGCAGGTCTCCCGAGGTCATACTTGAGTAACGTCTACTGAACTCCAGTCTAAGGTTTACTCTACGTCTGAGGTAAAATCTCCCGGGGTAACTGTACTGCGTCAGGTAACTCTCCTGGGAGTAACTCTACTACGTAAGGTAACTTACCTGAGGTGACTCTACTACTTAAAAGGTAGACAGTACCAAACGCGTCTACCTCAAACCATTTTACATGACTTACCTAAGTCTACCTTTAACAACCGTCTAGTTTTAAGTTTTTGTGTTGTAAGTCTAGCCTCAATTATGGGATCTAAACCCACAATTTCCAGTTATTCGGTCCAGGTATTGTCCTGTTTTGTGGGTACCTTACTTGACTCTTGTTTATTGGTTAGATGTTCAATATTTACTTACTCCACATATCTACGAGATTCTACTTATATATTCACAAGAAATGCATGTCAGGTTACACAGTACTGTATGTTGTTTCATGCGCAAGTACCACTATAAGTACGACAGGCTACTTTTATCCTTATAAGTACTGTATGTAAGTGAGGTATGTAAACTTTATAAGTAACATGAATGACCATGAACCCAAGATTGTGACTCAGAGTTCATGTGATATCCATTTGCTTGTTTCAAGGGCGACTTGTCAGCTATGTATATGGGTCAAGGGTCACCTTGGTGTGTGGGTGTGTGACTCAAGGGTCGAGTCTCACCTCTGTGTCCGGCTCGAGGTCCTCCTCGTCCTCGTTCTCCTCGGCCTCGTCCGAGTCGCCCTCCAAGCTGGCTTCGGACAGGTAGACCTCACCAGACCCAACTTTGGTGAAGACGTGAACGAAGGCGAACTGCAGGAGGAAGGAAGACGATCATTTTGGAACTGACGAAGATAATATAAAAAAAACTAAAAGATTGTAAACGATAAATTAGGTGAATCCCAGAGGGACAACGAGGGGAGCAAATGAAGCAAAACTCGTGAGAGAAGAGATGATTCTCAAACTTTCCTATACAGCAACTCTCATTTTTCTTTTGAAGGCCCCAGTCACGGACAAAAGTCTACACCAAGGCCAGGCCTTAATTGAAATACAGTGAGAATTACGAGACGGAAAAAGACGAGGGACAAGTAATATATGGCACACATTGGAGGCTGTTAAGACTTCTCAATGCCCCGAGTCTTTGGCTCGTCGTAAATAAGATGCTGTCGCAATGTGGTTACTGTACGTCTTGCCTGGAAGACAAAATAAATCACAACCGATTCACTGACGCATCAGAATATCCTTCTCTACAGTAGGGAAAAGAGAGAGAGAAGGTCCTACGATTCATCCGCTTCTATCTACTATAGCGTAGCGACGCGTGTGTGACCCCCCCAGAGAAGGAGTGACCCACCTCAATGATGGTGGCGAAGATGAAGCCGTAGGAGAGCCAGACGAACAGGTCCAGGGCTGTGGAGTAGGGCACCTTGGGCAGGTCCGTCCTGGCCTCCAGGCCGAGGAATGTCATCGTCAGCACCGTCGTGATGCCTGCGAGAGGAAGGACGTGGCTATCAGCTCCTCCTGCTGGTGGTGGGTGGGTGGGTGGGGCTTGTGGTGAGGTGGTGGTGATGAGGCCGTGGGTGGCGCTGGGGGGCGGCGGAGTGTGGGTGGGGGAGAGGGGTTGAAATCACAACAACGTGCCAGAGTGAGAGAGGCCAGAGGTGACGCGTTGACGACCAGTCCGGCCCCTTGCCCTCGAGGACATGATAGCGAGGACAGTCTCGAGAACACGAGAGCGAGGGCGGTCTCGGACACCAGATCATCCCGCCCCCCACCCCCATGGTGGATCACGTCCGCACACTCGGCCCAACTCCGGGATTCGAACCCTGACAGCTGTGCCTTGTCACCCATCACCGCCAGCGTCCCTCCTCCCTTACCCCTTCAACCACCCACCCAGACGACGCCCCCCCAGCAACGGGAGGAAGGTGAGTACAGGTGGCTCCGCCTCACACGATCATGAAGGTGACGGGGGGGTGAATAGGAGGGGTGATTAGAGGGGGAATTGGGGGGGGAGACACAACAAGATATAAAAGGTGGTTTAGGAGAAACGTAAGGACCTGGATTAACATCCTAACTGCCTGTGACATGACCTTTCTTGAAACCATTACTGACATCTAAATATGATGTACATTAATGATGTCTAATAATTACGTACAAATAATTCGACTGAATGATATAATTCACCAGGAAAGATGATGCATTATACTTTCATGCCATCACTTATTGGTTATCTTACATCTATAAACATGAGTCGTGTTAACTTCACACTGATTGTAATTATTTGAGTTAATATGGACTTAAATGACATTATCTATCACTCTGGACTTAATCGACCATGAACTATCATCATTGGAGAGGTTAAGATAGACTCCGGATAGGAGACAAAACCTGGTAGTAAAGAGGTTGTGTGCGTGAAGCAGTGGTTCAGCGGACCTTACATTACATACGTCGGGTCACATGGTGGCGTGGGGTGGTCTGGGGTGACCCCGGGAGGGTGTTGGCTGCTGCATGTCGGGGACTTGATATCAAGTTCGAGGACTCTGCCCAGGTAGGGGACGTGAGGAGAGTGGGAACTTACCGAAGTTCTGGGGGGGAAAACTGCCACAGTCGGAGGGCCTGAACTTCATGTCCGGGTCGAGGGGACATGACCTGAGGAGATCGGACCCTCGGGTCACCAAGGTCCGAAGGGGGACCTGATGAGGTCAGGGCTTGGCAGAACGATGCTGGGGACTTGATGAGTGGTGACCCCGGAGGTGGGCGGGCCGACCTCAGCCAGGGAGAGATTCACCGAGGGAGAGATGCGGTCAGGGAGAGAGAGATACTCACCTAGAGAGATGCGGTCAGGTAGAGAGAGACTAATCGAGGGAGAGATGCGGTCAGGGAGGGAGAGAGAGAGAGAGAAACTCACCTAGAGATATGCGGTCAGGGGGAGACTCATCGAGGAAGAGATGCGGTCAGGGAGGGAGAGAGAGAGACGCACCTAGAGAGATGCGGTCAGGTAGAGAGAGACTCACCTAGAGAGATGCGGTCAGGGAGAGAGAGAGACTCACCTAGAGAGATGCGGTCAGGGAGAGAGAGAGACTCACCTAGAGAGATGCGGTCTGAGGTAGCCTCGCGGTTGAGCCAGAAGGAGACCCAGGAGAGGACGACCAGCAGCACACACGGCCCGTACACCGTAATCATGAAGTTCCCCATGTGACGCTGCAGGTGGAAGCTGGCCAGCAGGGTCGAGAACTCCCCTAACCAGCGGAGGGAAAAGCAGGAACAAGTAGCGTCAGCAGGAAGCAAGGAGAGTCAGCAGGAAGCAAGGAGCGTCAGCAGGAAGCAAGGAGCGTCAGCAGGAAGCAAGCAGCGTCAGCAGGAAGCAAGGAGCGTCAGCAGGAAGAAAGGAGAGTCAGCAGGAAGCAAGGAGCGTCAGCAGGAAGCAAGGAACGTCAGCAGGAAGCAAGGAGCGTCAGCAGGAAGCAAGGAGCGTCAGCAGGAAGCAAGGAGAGTCAGCAGATTCAGTAAGGTAACAAGACTGTCGCTCAAGGTGAGGTTATGTGCAAAGAGAAGGGGTTGGTGGGGGTAGGGGAGGAGGTGGTGAGATAACGGAGGTAACGGAGGTAACATGCGTTATGACATTAGTTAAGGTCCGGCTGGTGACAGCGTGACATCTGTCATGAACAGTTGGTGGGGAGGGAGGGAGGGTGCGCGCTGCACGACACCTACGGTTGCCTGGCAATCACACAAGAGGCGTGGGGAGGGGAGGAAGGAGGGTTGGTACACTAGTCTGTATACACACATTCACGGCATCAAAACATGGTAGAATCAAGCGTCCATTCCCGACCGCTTCCCAAGCAAACCCATTAAGCTTCGTGGCTTTGGTCACTGTCTCGTCTCCCGTGGTGGGGAGGAGGAAGAGGGGGAGGGGGGTAGGGGGGTGCAGTCATTCGTGCTATGTGTGTGTGTGTGTGAGGAGGTGGGCGCGTGGGGGCGTGGAGGCCTGGAGTGTGGGTGTGCGTCAGCCACCAGTGGGAGAGGGGACTCAAAAGGGGGCTGGGGAACAAGGTGGGGGGGGGGGGGGGGGGTACACATGCCATGCTCACTTCAGGGGAAGCTTAACACCAGGTTCCCTCGTCAGAATGGGGGGGCGGGGGGTAAAAGAGGGGTTGATGTGGTGCGGGGAGGGGCGGACGACGGCGATGGCGAGAACACAGAAAGACACCGATGGGACATCTAGTGTGACGAGAGGTTTCGTCCGGCACGAAGCCCCAGCCACGTGGGAGGAGGAGGAGGAGGAGGAGGAGGCCCCTTGGTCACAGGGAGAGTGAGGGAGGGCCACCCTAATCCCCCTCACCTCTTCTCCCTCCCTCCCTCATCCTCGAAGCCTCGCCCACCTGAAGCCTAGCGTCGGGTTGCGTCTTGACGTCTCCACCACCGGGGGAGCTATCGACCTCCCTCCCTCCTGCTGGCACTCACGAGGCCACGCGAGGCGACCTCAAACCCTCCACCCGTGAGAGAGGAAAACATAAAAATTTGCAACTCCAAACACACTTACCGGAGGCCAGGGAGAGAGATATGGAGGGAGACCTATGGTGCCGGGGAGGGTGTAGTGGAGGGTGGGAGGAGGGAAAGAAGAGGAGGAGGAGGAGGACCACCACCACCTCGCACTTGACGACCAACCTGGAGGAAATTGAGTTCGAGTTCCTTACCGAGAGCGACGCGGTCGGAAGTGGCCTCGCGGTTGATCCAGAACGCGACCCAGGAGAGCACGTTGATGAGGACGCACGGCGCGTACACCTGGATGACGAAGTAACCCATCCGACGTCGCAGGTGGAACGAAGCCATCAGCGTCGAGTATATCCCTGCACGGGGGTACGGGGGGGCGGGCGGGGCGGGGGCCGGCCGTCCACATGGGAGATGGAGGGGACCTAGTCAGTTACTGTCAGGCTCTCATATGGGAGGGAGGGAACGTTTGTCTCTGTCCTAACTCTAACCACGTGGGAAGGACCTTAGCCTAGCTCTCACCACATGGAAAGGACCTTAGCCTAGCTCTCACCACATGGAAAGGACCTTAGCCTAGCTCTCACCACATGGGAAGGACCTCAGCCTAGCTCTAACCACATGGAAAGGACCTTAACCTAACTCTAACCACATGGGAAGGACCTTAACCCAGCCCCTCAACACATGGAAATCTCTTGCGACAGCTACCTGTCATAACACAGCAGAGATACCTTCACCCCACATGTATCTAACACAGGAGCGTGTCCTCATCCCTAGCAGTCATAACACATGAGACTATCCTCACCAGCATAGGTGCTCAACCCAAGCCCTCAAACGTAGGAGCTTAACCTCACATGGACTGAACCTCAACCTAGCCATCATCCCACACATAACAAAGACTTTAAAAAGAAAAATAAAAAGGCCTCATTGTTCACAAAGGCTTCCCCATTTTGTTTTCAAAAAGGGCACAAGACACGAGGCCTCCCAACCTCCCTGAAGTGAGCAAAGCCGTGCTTACACACACACACACACACACACACACACACACACACACACGGGGTCAAATGACAGATCACCCGTGACGTGTACAGTGACACCAGCTAACAACTGGTCCATGCTTAATGACTGCTGACCTCGGTGGGAGGAGCTTGTCTACTTGGATTGGCCATTATGAGCGGTAGTTCTCTCATTTCTCAAAAACTACAACGTCATTCACAGGGGTCTAAGTGATGTCTATACCTCATGTACAGCATTTCTACGTTAATCAGTCATTAAGGTTAGGAGCTAGTGACCAAATGTGGGTTCTGATAGATGGATTATTATGAGGGGAAGACATGCAAGAAAACCATAATGAAATAACATGCAAAAAAAAAAAGAAATATGTGAAATAGATATATACAAGGTCATGACGAGGTCAAGGATGATTAGGGGTTTGTGTTGACCTTTTGAACACGACGGTGCGACCCTGGAGTACGACGGTACGACCCTAGAGTACGATGGTACGACCCCTGTGTACGACGGGACGACCTCAAAGGTAAAATGGTCTGACCTCTGACCTGATCCTTAAGGGTTAGATCAAAGGCCAGGCGGTAAGGACTCTACCGATGCACTTAAAGGTCATACCGTCACACTTAAGGGTCGTACTGTCGCACTCGAGGGTCGTACCGTCTTACTCAAGGGTCGTACCGTCGCACTGAAGGAGTTAAAAACTATTCAAACTGTTGACAATTCATCAGATTTAACAACCCAAGAAATGTAAAGAAAAAAATCTTTTCTAGAACCAAATCTTGAAATAAATAGAGCAAGATAATGTTATACAAGATTATGAGTACAATGGTGATCTCAAGTAACTTCATTATCAACAAATAATGCACACAATAATGATACCAGTTACTTGGCTCGCCTCCTGTGGCAGATCTAACAACATAACCACCTAATTCACTTGATTAATTAGTGATCCTCATTAATCTTATTAGATTATGTTATTAGAATCACCTGTTTTCTAAGAAAAAAAGTTTTAAAAGATATATTTTCATGATATGGTGTTGAACTGAGCTTATATACATATCCACCACACTTCTACCATATACCACACACTGTACCACACACGTCTACCACACTGTGCCACACACGTCTACCACACTGTGCCACACACGTCTACCACACTGTGCCACACACGTCTACCACACTGTGCCACACACGGCTACCACACACCGTACCACACACGTCCACCAAACACTGTACCACACACGTCTACCACACTGTGCCACACAAGTCTACCAAACACTTTACAACACACGTCTACCACACACTGTACCACACACGTCTACCACACTGTGCCACACAAGTCTACCAAACACTTTACCACACACGTCTACCACACACTGTACCACACACGTCTACCACACTGTACCACAAAAGTCTACCACACTGTACCACACACTGGCCTCACCTGCCGTGCGTGTGGTGTTCTCGAAGCCAGATGGCGTTGCGATCAGGTCAAACTGGGAGAGCATAAGGTCAGAGGCAATTACCACCTGCCGGGCCTTGTTCCAACGGTAGATGACGTCACGGGTCGTATACGCAACTGTGGGGGTAAGGGGGGGGGGGGGTATCTCAGATACTGAGGCGGATAACTGGACAGATACTAGCACACTAATATATATATATATATATATATATATATATATATATATATATATATATATATATATATATATATATATATATATCAAAAAGAGATAACATCTATGCAATAACCTGATAATGGTTACTCATTCATTTCATAACTAGCGTTCAGACAGGGTCAGTTACCACCAGAAGTAAACCATCAACCACCAGTACTCAACCCTCACCCCCACCAGGGCTCAACCCTCACACCCACCAGTGCTCAACCCTCACACTCACCAGGGCTCAACCCTCACACCCACCAGGGGTCAACCCTCACACCCACCAAGGGTCAACCCTCACACCCACCAGAGCTCAACCCTCACCCCCACCAGGGCTCAACCCTCACACCCGCCAGGGCTCAACCCTCACCCCCACCAGGGCTCAACCCTCACCCCCACCAGTGCTCAACCCTCACCCCACCAGTGCTCAACCCTCACCCCACCAGTGCTCAACCCTCACACTCACCAGGGCTCAACCCTCACCCCCACCAGTGCTCAACCCTCACACCCACCAGTGCTCAACCCTCACACTCACCAGGGCTCAACCCTCACACCCACCAGGGGTCAACCCTCACACCCACCAAGGGTCAACCCTCACACCCACCAGAGCTCAACCCTCACCCCCACCAGGGCTCAACCCTCACACCCGCCAGGGCTCAACCCTCACACCCACCAGGGCTCAACCCTCACCCCCACCAGTGCTCAACCCTCACCCCACCAGTGCTCAACCCTCACCCCACCAGTGCTCAACCCTCACACTCACCAGGGCTCAACCCTCACACTCACCAGGGCTCAACCCTCACCCCCACCAGTGCTCAACCCTCACCCCCACCAGTGCTCAACCCTCACACTCACCAGGGCTCAACCCTCACACTCACCAGGGCTCAACCCTCACCCCCACCAGTGCTCAACCCTCACACCCACCAGGGCTCAACCCTCACACCCGCCAGGGCTCAACCCTCACCCCCACCAGGGCTCAACCCTCACCCCCACCAGTGCTCAACCCTCACCCCACCAGTGCTCAACCCTCACCCCACCAGTGCTCAACCCTCACACCCCACCAGTGCTCAACCCTCACCCCACCAGTGCTCAACCCTCACACTCACCAGGGCTCAACCCTCACACTCACCAGGGCTCAACCCTCACCCCCACCAGGGCTCAACCCTCACCCCCACCAGTGCTCAACCCTCACCCCACCAGGGCTCAACCCTCACACCCGCCAGGGCTCAACCCTCACCCCACCATGCTCAACCCTCACCCCACCAGTGCTCAACCCTCACACCCCACCAGTGCTCAACCCTCACCCCACCAGTGCTCAACCCTCACACCCACCAGGGCTCAACCCCTCACCACCCACCAGGGCTCAACCCTCACCCCCACCAGTGCTCAACCCCTCACCCTCACCAGGGCTCAACCCTCACCACCCTCCAGTGCTCAACCCTCACTCCCCCACCAGTGCTCAAACCCTCACCCCACCAGTGCTTCAACCCTCACACCACCACCAGTGCTCAACCCTCACCCCACCAGGGCTCAACCCTCACAAACCCCACCAGTGCTCAACCCACACCCCCACCAGTGCTCAACCCTCACCCCCACCAGTGCTCAACCCTCACACTCACCAGGGCTCAACCTCACGCCCCACCATGCTCACCCACACCCCACCAGAGCTCAACCCTCACCCCACCAGTGCTCAACCCTCACACCCACCAGGGCTCAACCCTCACCCCCACCCAGGGCTCAACCCTCACCCCCACCAGGGCTCAACCCTCACCTCCACCAGTGCTCAACCCCTCACCACCCATCCAGTGCTCAACCCTCACCAACCCACCAGGGCTCAACCCTCACACCCGCCAGGTCCAACCCTAGAACAAACCCTCACATACGAACCCCACCCAAAGGCTCAAAACCCTCACCCCCCATGCTCAACCTCTCCACCCCAACCAGAGCGTCAACCCTCACCGCCACCAGTGCTCAACCCTCACAACCCACCAGTGCTCAAACCCTCACCCCACCAGTGCTCAACCCTATCACACACACCAGGCTCAACCCCACACTCACCAGGCTCCAACCCTCACACTCACCAGTGCTCAACCCTCACACTCACCAGGGCTCAACCCTCACACTCACCAGGGCTCAACCCTCACCCCCACCAGTGCTCAACCCTCACCCCCACCAGTGCTCAACCCTCACACTCACCAGGGCTCAACCCTCACACTCACCAGGGCTCAACCCTCACACTCACCAGGGCTCAACCCTCACACTCACCAGTGCTCAACCCTCACCCCCACCAGTGCTCAACCCTCACCCCCACCAGTGCTCAACCCTCACACTCACCAGGGCTCAACCCTCACCCCCACCAGTGCTCAACCCTCACCCCCACCAGGGGTCAACCCTCACACCCACCAGGGCTCAACCCTCACACTCACCAGGGCTCAACCCTCACACTCACCAGGGCTCAACCCTCACACTCACCAGGGCTCAACCCTCACACTCACCAGGGCTCAACCCTCACACTCACCAGGGCTCAACCCTCACACTCACCAGGGCTCAACCCTCACACTCACCAGGGCTCAACCCTCACACTCACCAGGGCTCAACCCTCACCCCCACCAGTGCTCAACCCTCACCCCCACCAGTGCTCAACCCTCACACTCACCAGGGCTCAACCCTCACACACACCAGGGCTCAACCCTCACCCCCACCAGTGCTCAACCCTCACACTCACCAGGGCTCAACCCTCACACTCACCAGGGCTCAACCCTCACACTCACCAGGGCTCAACCCTCACACTCACCAGGGCTCAACCCTCACACTCACCAGGGCTCAACCCTCACCCCCACCAGTGCTCAACCCTCAC
>NC_092269.1:2779840-2792340 GCF_036320965.1 Panulirus ornatus
CACTTTTCGACCAGGGGGAAACCCAAGAAGGGGAGATCGAAGAATGAACCAGAATTTATAAACATCTAAATCAACTTTGAATCATCAGAATGTTCATCAGAGTTTGGGAGAATTCACCAAGGGTGTCAGAAATTAATATGAATGTCCCAGAATAGAAAAAAAAAAAAAAATGCCAGCTTTCACGCCCTTAGTAATCCTATTACAGGGAGGGAATAGAACCCTCTCCCTTCAATACAGACTTCCGGTTCTCGGCCTCCCTCTCCGCCACTGGGGCGTCGAAGGGCCTGCCCTCGTTGCCGATCCGACAAACATGTTATTAATGTAGTGAAAAGGCAGGATTCTTAAACGTGGACGGATCCTGCACATGAGGGACTTCCTGTTTGTGAGAAAATAAAAAAACGTGCAAGGTTTTAATATGACATATGCAGCAAAAAAAAAAAAAAAACGTGCAAGGTTTTACTATGACATATGCCAGTGTCATGTATATGTGAATTAATGTGTATAATTGGCAATGAGGAATGGATTGGATTACACAATTTAGGCTTATAAGCCAAGCACTGGAGCTTCTAAGGCAATTCAGCGCTCTTGGCAATGAGGAGTGTGTAACATTGTAATGTCCACTAAATGTATCCTATAAAGAAAAATGGATTGGTAGATAGATCTATACATCAGCTACTATATACAATGTTCTAAAGCAAGTATAAGTGAAATGTTTATGACGTGGTAACAATGGTAACAGAAGATTATGTGACTTGTTTCAAATCAGTTCCGAATCTGTGGTTGGTTGTAATAGCTACAGTTGCATCAAAGCTATTTCAAATGTGTTCTTATCTGGGTGTAGTTTTATAACTATTAAAGCTGTTAAAAATAAGTGTTTCATATATGACTAAAACAAGGTCAAAGCTGTTATGAGATATGTAAAACCTGAGCTGAACAAGTGTGAGGCATGCGTCGAAGCTGTGGCGGAACCGTATCAAAGTAGCTTTGAAGCTGTGGCAAAACTCTATCAACGTAGTGACGAAGCAGTGGTAAACCTATGTCCAAGCTAAGGTGAAGCTGTATCAAAGCAAGTGTCGAAGATATACCACAGCTATATCAAAGCACGAAGATATATAACGATGATATAAGCAAAGCAATCGAGTCCTTGCGTGTGAAAACTGAGAGGGGAAGCTGTGTTAAAGCAGTGGGGGAAGATACGACGGTGTACCTCAAGGTGAACCTGTAGCTGTATAGCCGTAGTACCCTGGAGAGACACTCACCATGTCCATCTCGGAGATCTGGCTCATACTACGGACCTCGATGTCAATCTCCACGGTGGTGGGCTCCCCTGGGGGGGAAAGAAAGAGGAGACACGGGTCATTCCCAGGGCGAGGACACAGTTCAGATGTTCCTGAGGGGAAATGGTAGACCATTCCCAGGGACGGAAGGGAGGAAAGGATGGAAAACCGGACTACTTAGATGAGGACACAGTAAATAAGCAGAATGGACTCTATTTCAATAACTGTACAATACAAAACGCTATGAGTGAATTCACCTCCAAATGACGGGCGAAGCTTTTGGTCATACCCCTTCAAGAGGTTATCCAAGAGTTTGGAGATGTTCTTGGAGGGTGTTATCTGCTTCACTTCTCCTGACCTGGGGAAGGATGAAGAAATATGACCATCATCATTTCTGTTATTCTTATCGTCATCATTTCTGCTACTGTAACTTTGTAAAACCCATGTACAAACTATAATCTATACTGTCCTATATACAAAATAGTCTACCAGTGTGTTATTTCAGTTCTATGGTTTCGAGATAACATACTGACAATGAATCTATACAAGTATGATCACGGTACTACAACTATAACTTTACGATATAACATGTCCTCAACCACTTACAAGTTATTACATATTCTAAACCACTTACAATATATGCCACGTGCTAAACCACTTACAAGATATAACATGTGCTAAACCACTTACAAGATATAACATGTCTTAAACTAAACCAGTTAAAAGATTGATTTATTAAGTCGTTATGTGATACATTAAAGATACAACATAGAGGCACAGGTGAGCACATACCTGACGGGAATATTGACCTACCTGACAGAGGGGGTGATGAAATACCTGACGGAGGAGGAGCACCTACCTGACGGAGGAGGGGCACCTACCTGACGGAGGAGGTGATCAACTACCTGACGGAGGAGGTGATCAACTACCTGACGGAGGAGGTGCACCTACCTGACGGGGGAGGTGATCAACTACCTGACGAAGGAGGAGCACCTACCTGACTGAGGAGGTGATCAACTACCTGACGGAGGAGGAGCACCTACCTGACGGAGGAGGAGGTGAGCACCTACCTGAAGGAGGAAGGGACACCCACCTGACGGAGGAGGAGGTGAACACCCACCTGAAGGAGAAGTTGGGCAGGTTCCGATGGATGCGAGGGAATCTCTCTGGCCAGGTCGACCTGGCGTGAACCCCCTCGACCCTGTAGCGAAGGTCGACATCAGGTAATCAGTGAGGTCTGTTACAATTCTCTCTATTACGAAATACATCTTCAGTGCCGGGTTTATAACAGGTATGTGTTACGTGTCTGGCACTTTGTTACAGAAATAAAGGAAAAGTTTGGGATCACGACCACAAGCGTTTACAAAACGATACATAGACAATTCCTTGGTTCTAGTGAGGAAAACGAATAAAAATACATGTGTGAATAGATTTGCTATGAAACCAGTCACGGGCGCTCTTACAAAATGTATTTCTGAAATAGGCAAAAAAAAAAAAAATACATTTGGTATATACATTCATGAAAAAAAGTCAAGTTGTTTAAAACACTGAATCTCTTCTAATGACCAGATGCGTTTTAAACGCGGGGCCTTTGCAACTCGAGAGAGAGAGAAAAAATAAAGTGAAGTAAAGGCTAATTACATCAGTTAACCCTGAAAAGACTTTTTCACCGAGAAAAAAATAAAAGAAAACGGACACACCGATGAAAAAATACCTCGACCTTATTTATAGACACGACCACACATTTCAAGGTCAGGGATTTAGCAGCCAACTCAGGGAGGGCGAGCACATGATCCCGCCAACTCTACACTCGTAAACTCTTCCACTGCAGAATGTAAACTAGTAAATATACAGCTAATTCGAAAGTTTATTTACACTCACCTTGGCGACGCACACTGGGGGACGTGTATATATATATATATATATATATATATATATATATATATATATATATATATATATATATATATATATATATGTGTGTGTGTGTGTGTGTGTGTGTGTGTTTTCTAGGACGACCACGAACGTCAGTGGGTGTTAGTTAACGGTAACCTAATCTACTCCACTCTACTTCACTGATATACCACTGATGTATCTACTAACATACCACTACGACATCAGTGGCAGCCTGCTTATATACACCACTGGCATCCCACTCATACCCAATGATATACCACTGATGTGCCCACTGACAAACCAGTGACACCACGGACATCTACCACTGTGACATACCACAGTTCCTCATCCGGAGCCCCACTTCATAAATGGCCACTAGAGAAGAACCAAACACTGTCCACCACTGCATAGGAAAGGGCTTTCGACAAACCTCCACCTAATCACCAGTTCAGGGTAATTACCACATGAGGGTGATTAGGTTCTATCTCATGGGAAAGAGGGAAAGGTGGAGAGGGTGGGGGGTGCTATAGCTGTATGTCCTAGAAGTGGGAGAAATGCCTATTCCTCCCCCACAAACCCATTTGCCCACAACTTACCCAATTTACCCCATACAACCACTACCACCCTCCCTTGGGACGGTCGGAGCGTCAGTGGTAGGAGAGGGGGGGACGAGAATATGTAAATTCATACAAAATCTGTCGGGTTTATGGATGCTGGATTAACCACGTCATCTCCCTAGGACCTGAAGTGGATTCAACACTATATGGGAGAGTTACGTAAGGTCCGCCTTGAGGTAACTGTTAGATCCTGGACCACGTTAAGCCAAACTACGAGAGCGTTTGTAATGGCCTCGTTACCCCTACTTGGATCCTACAGCCAGCCAATTACACTGCGGGATGACATGGGTTCCAATCCTCGGCCGAAACGCATGATTACAAGCGATCTAATCCCCTTCCGTTCTTGTAGGACCAAATCTCATCTCTCGATATCACGAAAAAAAAAAGAAACTGGCTATAAATATATCTAACTACCTAATCAGCTTTTAACAATTACTTTGCAGTAAAGAAAAAAAAAGTAATTCAATTTACATAAGAAAGATTACTTTTCAGTTTTATGTCTGATGTTGACACAGATCTAAAATGTCAAAAGCAATTGGGGCTTTCCATATAAGTACAGAATACTTTATACACAAAAATTTGTATAATCATCTGCTTAATATACATCAGACATTTGTATACTCGCCTGGTTAATACACATCAGACATTTGTATACTCGCCTGTTAATACACATCAGACATCTGTATACTCGCCTGGTCAATACACATCAGACATTTGTATACTCAACTGGTTAATACACATCAGACATTTGTATACTCAACTGGTTAATACACATCAGACATTTGTATACTCAACTGGTTAATACACATCAGACATTTGTATAATCGCCTGGTCAATACACATCAGACATTTGTATTCTCGCCTGGCTAATACATCTGAACTTGTGGTCAGTGGAAACTCACGGGATCTTCAGGTATACATATACTCTACCGAGAGGGATGGGGGAGAGAGGAGCATTTGAGATGTGTACCACGAAAGCAACAGAGAATATGGTACAGAAGTCTGGAGCGTAGGGCGTAGGGAGCGTAGGGTGTACAGGGGGAATACAGCATATACCATAAAAGACAAGGGAGAGCATAGATTATGCTTAGGGATACGAGCATAATTGCAGGGCAACACTAGCCCTGTCGAGACAGCAGGGAGCATTATTCTTGTACATGCCAGTGAGCATAGAGCATGGGAGAATAAACTATACAGGGAGTAATAGGCATGGAAGCAATTTTCCACAGGATATGTAAGATAAAAAAAGGGAGCATAAGGTTCAAGGATGACAGGGAGCATATGATGTATGAGAGACAGGGAGGGGGAAGGGGGGGGGGCCGTGTGCCCATTCTAAACGGCAGGGTGCATAGCGGATCTGTAAGCCAGGGAGAACACTATGCCAGGCAAGAGGGAGAGAGAATGTACACAAAACAGGGAGCGTACAAGGCAGGGAGTATATGAGACATAGTCTGGCATACAGGCCACACATAACAGGGAGCAATGAGGTTCACCAATCAAGGGGACCATGTCTTCTACAATGGAGGATTCACAAAGAGAAATACAGAAGACTATCATCTCACAACCACACAGACCTACCTGACGTCGATGAAGGAGAGAGACAGAAGGAGGGCGGGCAGCAGGAGGCTGGAAAACGGAGGGACGCCCCTACAGCACAACATGTCGGCCCGTTACTCCTGCAGAAGGCGAAGCAGAAGGGCGGGGTTACAGGACAATTCAAGGAGGAGGGGTGGGTAACAATGATCCAGTCTAATTACAACTTATACCACTACAACTTGTATTTTACAACTTGTCCCTTTACAACTCGTAGAGTCTACAATTTAATTACAACCTGTACCTTTTATCTCTGTTGTAATGACTAGATTAACGGTACACACGTGTGCACATAGCTCCACAGATTATGCACACAACACGAGCGGCACGTTCATGTACACTGTGCGTCAACTAATCATACGCACAGTCACAGGTGCCATATATGCGTAAATACAACGCCATATATGGCATTCATAGGTATACCAAGCCATATGTGTACCATGTACACACAGCATCACATGTGGTGTTTTATATACACACAGCCTTAAAGTATACACAAGTCTGGTCACCTGACAAAAGGCATATAATGATAACCTTAAGGAAATCAATAATTAATTAACTGACACACAAGTTACTAAACGATGACCCATAACTTGATATATCGTAGATAACTTTTTTTGTAACTGACATATTTTTTTCCTCGATGTAAATTAGCCAATCTACCCCACTTAAAGAAGCTAAATTTAACTAATCATTTCACGCACACAAACACACACAGACACACACACACACACACACACACACACACCTTCATTCTAAAAATTCAAAGTGAACAAAATTCTGGGACCATCTCTGACACTTGAATGGTGCGGTTTGTGAAGCATTATTGGATCGGAATTCCTTTTAAGAGACAATAGTTTACCTTTCCTCTGTGTGTGTGTGTGTGTGTGTGTGTGTGTGTGTGTCAGTTCTACTCGCGCACCACTCGTCTCGAACCGTAAAGACCGACTTCCCTTTCGATAAAACTGCCGGTTCTATTAGCCAGTTATCACGTTATCTTATCTACATGAGATAATATGCTGGGTGTCATATGAAATACACAGCAGACGCTCCAGAGAGAGAGAGAGAGAGAGAGAGAGAGAGAGAGAGAGAGAGAGAGAGAGAGAGAGAGAGAGAGAGAGAGAGAGAGAATGAAAAGTCGACCTTGAAGTGACTAGGATTATATCGCTTTGTTGCCACAGTGAACGGGTGTAGGAGGTGTGGGTGTAAAGATGAAGGTGTGGGGAGTGGGTGTGGGGAGAGGAGCACCGGAAGTATGGGATAGCAGGGGAGAGGTAGGGGAGAGGAGGGGAGGGAGAGAGAGATGGTGATCCGGGTAGCCCCATGTAAGTCAAGTGTTTGGTGCAGAGTTACGACCCTTGACCTTTGACCCTACCCGGGGGGTGAGGAACGATCAATAGTGACTCCTCTTTGGTTACTGACAATATTGACACCACAGTTGTGGGGGGGGGGGAGGAAGAGGTCATCGTACTTGACCTTGGAAAAAGCGGTGGCACACACACACACACACACACACACACACACAAACACACACATAAACACACACACACACACACACTCACACACACACACACCACACACACACATAGAACCAAAGCGTAGCGTAATTCTTCTTAAGCACAACACAACAACACAACACAACACAACACAACACAGCACATCACAACACAACACAACACAACACAACACAACACAACACTTTTCGTGACCCGCGCCACATTCTCAAGACATCCACACCAGTTACTCCAAGCTGGTCTATGAGAACCAGCTGTTATATAAACTATCCACACCCAACTATCCAAACTGAAGTCTCGAAAATCATTCAGTTTATTCCGGGCGAAATTATCTTCACCAATTCATCCACAACATTCCCTCTTCGTGAAATTATCTTCACCAATTCATCCACAACATTCCCTCTTCGTCAATGCAAGTGCACAAACCTATAAACTATCCATCTATCCATATCCACTTATTCATACCACCACCACACCACCACAAAGACTAGTTAACCTGTTCGCGTCGAAGCTATCCACACCAAGTGTTCTAAACCTATGTTATCCAGTCCAGGTTACTATGCTATGTTATCCACGTCCTCAGAGGTCCTATAAGGATGGATAACCTATACCTTTATAAAGGGACCAGATAGACTATACAGAGTGGACGTGTTTATAAAGGGACCAGATAGACTATACAGAGTGGACGTGTTTATAAAGGGACCAGACAGATTATACACAGTGGACGTGTTTATAAAGGGACCAGACAGATTATACACAGTGGACGTGTTTATAAAGGGACCAGACAGATTATACAGAGTGGACGTGTTTATAAAGGGACCAGACAGATTATACAGAGTGGACGTGTTTATAAAGGGACCAGACAGATTATACAGAGTGGACGTGTTTATAAAGGGACCAGACAGATTATACAGAGTGGACGTGTTTATAAAGGGACCAGACAGATTATAGAGAGAACGTGTTTATGAACTAATTACAAGCAGGATTCAATTAAGTGTCGAGAAAATGACCAATTCGCAATTTACCGGCGCTGTCAATATCCTTGGAGAATTATTTTCTCGTATAAGTGTGATTAGGAAATAAGACAGAATTCCACAGATTTTAATATCTAGTATGATTTTATCTTTTTATCATTCTTTTTCATGTGGAAAAAAAAACGCAGAGGAAAAAAATAGCTAGGGAGTGAGACTTGAAAATGGAGAAAGAAGGGAATGTAAGAGAGAGGTGAAGGAAGAAAAACAGAGGAAATAATAGAATGAAAATAAGGAACAACGGAGGGACGAAAAAAGAAAAATAAAAAATGTGTAATAACGACTTTTAAAAGTTTTTGTATAATGCCGTTTTCTATGCGAGTTATACCGGTATTTTTTTCCCGGGGCAACTTCGATGTTATATAATAAAAAAATAAACCTATCCAGCATCTACATAGAAACGCTTCTGTTGCCACTGTTGTAATGGACATCACAACCTTGACATAACACGATAAAACGAAGGTATAACTCCCATATGAAATGGTATCGGATATTATAATGAAACGCTTCGAGGTTTGGTCTCGAGAGAAAGCATCGAATTTTTCTATGTCAAAAATTCCGATACATTTGTAAGGTAGAAGAGGCTACACCACAGAACCCTCTGTTGAACCCTCTGACTAAAACCTGAGAACACGATTTGGTTATAACTTGACCGAGAACGCGATTTGGTTCTAACTTGACCGAGAACGCGATTTGGTTCTAACTTGACCGAGAACACGATTTGGTTCTAACTTGACCGAGAACACGATTTGGTTCTAACTTGACCTTTGATCAAATTTCAGAGATAGTTCAGTTGGACATGACTGAAGCACAGAGCATGAGTAGCGTTCCTTACCAATTCGACCCTTAACGACGGAACGACCCTTGACGTCGACCATACGACCCTTAGGTATGATGAACTGTCCTTTTGACCTGACCCTAACTATGACAGATGGTCGTACCGTAGTAATATAAAGGGGTTAACCATAATCATCACTATCGAACAAGCATACCCGGATCAACGATAAGATCTCCACGAACGGCGACCATATGGTCGATTCGACCAGACACGTCCACCACACACGGACTGTTAACGACCCGAACTTAAGTTAGGGGAACCACCGCACTGGCCTTGTTCAACGCTAATGATATCTGAACTCAGACCACCTAATTCATGAATATCCCCAGGTCTTAACAACAATGATGATAATAATAATAATAATAATAATAATAATAATAATAATAATAATAATAATAATAATAATGATAATAATGTCATGATTATTACTATCATTAGTAATATTGTTACTATTATCATCATCAATATTATCATTAATATTATTACTATTATCATTATTATTATCATTATTATTATTATTATCATTATTATTATATTACAACAGAGTCCTGCTCCTAATGACCTTCTCAAGATCGGGGGTCAAAGGTCAAGGATGCCGGGTCATACATACGAACACACTATCCTATTCGGGTGAACAAATATTTTAATATATAACTTGGTGAACGAATATCAACAAGACAGATACGACACACAAAGTTCCACATCTGATTTAAGTTCTGGAGGTCAAAGTTCATCAAGGACTTGTGTGTGGAAGTGCCACTAAAGTCCTTGTGAAGAGATCTCACTGACTGTGTTAATCAGTAAGGACCAACCACATGCCTGATTAAGGTTATTGGTGATCAAGGGGGGGTCAAAGTTCAACGTCAGGCAACGTTTATCACTGGGGGAGACAAACACATTAAACATGAGACCTGAGTCTCTCACAAACACATTATCTGACGATACACTGATGGTGGAGAACCATTCCTAGTCTACAGGTACCATTCCGGTCACTGGTCTCATGACCTGTCATCATACAGCATGCTTTCAAAAAGCAGAATTAGCATTACTATCACCCATTCCTCCCACGGTGTGTGTGTGTGTGTGTGTGTGTGTGTGTGTGTGTGTGTGTGTGTGTGTGTGTTTGTTCGATGTTGTGCTTGTATTGTGTGTGTGTGTGTGTGTGTGTGTGTGTGTGTGTGTGTGTGTGTGTGTGTTCACATCTACGGACGCATGCGTCTTTATCTTCCTATCTCGCTAAGTGAACCTTATGATTCGGGTAATACAACGTCGAATTACACTAACTACATTAGTAGGAGTATTGACCAAAGCCACACAAACAACCCTTTAAGGAGTACGTGTGTGTGTGTGTGTGTGTGTGTGTGTGTGTGTGTGTGTGTGTGTGTGTGTGTGTGTGTGGGAGATAGATAAAATAATCCACTCACGTCTAAAAGACACGAGAGCAATTGTTGTCAAGATTGGTTTGCTGGCGGAACACGACCAAGTCTGGAAGGCAATTGGAGGCTTCTCTTTCCATGGACCTAACTGTCATTACCCTTGTTAAGGCGACGGTATGAGGCCAATTATCTCTTGAACAATGCCCCTGGGACGAGACGAGGGATAGTGGATAGTTGGTGAGATGGCTGGTTTACTCTGTGTGTGTGTGTGTGTGTGTGTGTGTGTGTGTGCTAAGCAAAAAACCTGGCCGCTAGGCTCAGCATCACGTACCGTCCGTAGTGAGATACGGACAAATTGGGTAACCTTCAATTCCCTCCCTCAACTGAAAGAGAAGCCGAGACACCGTTTTCTTTCCAAAAGCCATTCCGGATATGAGAGGGTTTCGGTGAAGGATTCCGGATTACAGATATTTTAGTGTATATACAGACAGGGAGTCTTATCAAATGCATTAATTCTCTAAACAATCTCTATCCCGATTTATAAATACTATCAATAATCTTACATCTCGCTAAAAATATATTTGTGACAATTGATTAAAAATAAATGTGGGAATACGACACTCGACTCCGGATCAGCGGTTGGAACAGGCTTAAGCCCCGCCCACTGGTTCGCAATGCCATCTGGTGAGCGGGTGAAGAACTCACACACTCCGCCCGCGTCTCATACCAACCAATAGCCTAATACAGGACTTTCTCCTCTACTAATCCATGACGAAATACGAAACTTGGAGGGTAGATAGACAGATAGATATATAGCTTCAGTCTGAACCCATCATGATATCAGAGTGTTTCAGTAAATTAGTAATACATTAAAAGAAAGAAAAAGAAACTAATATTCTTATCTATTCGTGAGGCTACCGAAGAGTAAAGAAAACGGGTTATATGGCATGTGTAAGAAAATGGGATTCTCTTCATATCGACAAAAAGATTACAAAAAAAAAACACATACGAGTGTGAGGTCGTTATCTAGATAATGACAAAATGGACAGGACAATCAGGCAACGGACAGTAAAGAGAAAACGTGGTGATATACTTTCAAAGAAAATGGGGCTCTGGGAGAGAAACAAGGGGTAACTAATACAGGGATGAAATGACGAGTGACTCGCACAGGAACGAAAGACTGAGTGAGACTCATACAACAATGAGAGTATGAGAGAGTCATCTCATGTACAGTAACTATTAAAAACACATAATTAGGATGAGAGTCGTGAGGTAAGGGTGAGGAAGGGCGAGGCTAACCTAGGGATTACCAGGACATGGCAATCAACATGAGGGGAATGAAGATAAGCTGCCAGATCAGGGGGGGGGGGGGGCACCACCCCATGAGAACTGGTGTGGGGGGGGAGGGGGACCTGGAAACGTGAGGGATAGGGGAGGGAGGGAGGGGGGTAGAGCGAGGGGAGTTAGAGAGAGAGAGAGAGAGAGAGAGAGAGAGAGAGAGAGAGAGAGAGAGAGAGAGAGAGAGAGAGTGTGTGTGTGATGTCCCTTACGCCCACCCCCTCCCCCTAACCCCCACACCCCTCCCCTAACCCCCACCCCCCTCCCCCCAACCTGCCAAGTGTCACTCACAGCAAACGCGAACCAATTCTGCGACGCAGATCACCTCTCTCTCTCTCTCTCTCTCTCTCTCTCTCTCTCTCTCTCTCTCTCTCTCTCTCCTCTCTCTCTCTCTCCGCACGTCAAAAGACTGCCGTGCATGCGTGCGTTCATCTTCTGGAGCTCCTCCCTCCCTCCCTCACTCACTCCCCACCATTCATTCATCTCTCGGTCACCATAAACATGTGACTGGCGCGCCCCCGGAGTGTGCTTGACCAACAGTATGACCCGTGTGTTGCTGACGAAGCTCTTGTCCACACGTGAGCTGAAGATGTGTACCATGAATTAAATGAATAAATAAAGAACGGATTACTGAATAAATAAATGAATAAATAAAGAACGGCTTTTTGAATTCAAGCAGCCATCCAGCTTACAGTACACACAGTTGAGATATTACAGAACTAGGGGGGAGTACAGGGGGGGGTAGTATAACTGTAACTAGTAACTGGGTACAGATATACACGAGACAGAACGCGTGGTATGTTTTAAGCCGTCACTGGAAAAAGGGTAAAAATGGCAAATGGAATGTAACATAAACCATCACAAGGAGACTGGAAAGTCGTCTTGGAATAGTATCGACCAGTATCGACCAGTATCTTCGTCTTACTGACTCCCTGGTAGAATCTACCTTGTCTTGCTCTACCGGCAAGGTAGATTTCTCGTTCCGTACCTCGGGTGAGGAAGGGGGAGGGTGGGTGTAGG